>NC_081528.1:35628182-35888182 GCF_030273125.1 Centropristis striata | reverse complement strand
TATAACAGTTCTGTAACTAGGAGGATTTAGGGGAAATGCAAATTAAAAGAGGAAATAGAGCAAAAGTAAAAAGGATTTACCCTTTTATGTGCACACAATTAGTGCAACATTGATGGGAAATTGCAATTGTGATTGTTTGTGCATTGGTGTCCTCTAAATGAGATTAATTGCATTGTGTGCCAACAACATTGTCTATCTTCTGGTATAACGTTACAATATAATTCTTCCATATGTGTGTAATTATTTATAAGGCAACATAAGTAATGCATTTAATTATTTACACATAGATAAGTAACTTGGTCTATTTTCTCTCCACGGCACTGACAAGAAAAAATAATTTGCCTGATAACTGAAAGCTATAGCATGACGTTTACAGTTAATACTGTGCCACAAGGTTTCCTCCACTTCCTCCACTTCCTTTGTTTATGCTGTCCATTAAATTTCCTCATTTGCCACTTTCTCCTGCCTGCTGTTTTTAACATAACATGATCCGAAGTAATCAGAAAGAACAATGTGACTGCTTTGTCACAGCAACAATATCACTTTCACTCCTGCAACTGGAGCTGCTTTGATTCCTGCTGAAAGGGGAACACATAGAGTTGTGTTTATCCTTTTGTCTGTTTCCTCTGATGTACTCTAGTCTGCCTCCCACTTCATCTCCTATTCACTCTCAGGTGCCACCAACAGCTAAATGAAAAAAGACAAAACATTATTTTTTTATCGGGGGTGAGAAGAAGAAAAAAAAATCTAATTCTATGTTATTTTAAAGGGAACGGAGGCACTCTCTAATTTATTCAAAGTCTTTTTAAATTGACATACAATCCATCATTGTCTCGGTATGATGCCTCTGATCAATAGTCAGTTTTTGCCGTGATGTGATGAATTTGCCCTTCAGCAGCCATAATGTGTATGTGGTCATGTGTAGAGTCCCCTCAAGGTCGTCCTTCCTCCTCACCCTATGTTGTATATGCAAAGAGGCTGTGAGGGGAGGTTTGATGAGAAGATAACAAGTAGGGCAAGATTACTTCTTCAAGACCCTGAAAGGTTTAACATCTATAATCTCTTGAGCTTGAAAGAGTTTTTTGTGATTGAAGTGCTGATATTATCATGGCCACACCTTTGTCAGCCCAACAGACTCAGACCTCATTTATCTGTAGATGAATAGTGTGTAGACAGAATGGCTCACAGACTTATTCAGCTCATAATGGTATGCTCATTTACTGTTCTGGATCCAAAAAATACACATTTGAAAGTCCCATATTTTGCTATGCAAGATCAGCTGATCCACTTTTCTTTTGTTCCTGTTTTTTCAAAGCAACCTTGAATTACACCGCCTTGAACCAGAACTTATAAGGATTACCAAATCTGGATAACCGGTGCTCTAAATTCTAAATGGGACTATGTAGCATAATGTTATCATAAAGAACAAAGGCTAGAATTGCCAATGTGGGATTACTTTGTGTTTATTGAAAATATTGGAAAGAAGCACTGCGAGGAACTGCATTTAACTGTCATTGTCATATGTAATATAAGTCATACATGTAAAATGTTCAATTTTTTGTTTGATATTGACAGCTTCTTGGTTTTTAATTTAATGTAATTTGTAACTTTAATGAAAAGGTCTAGCCTGGCATCACCAGACTAATTTGCTAATGAGAAATAATAATAATAATAATAATAATAATAGTAATAATAGTAATAATAATAATAATAATGATAATAATAATAATAATAATAATAATTAATAAATAATTAATTAATTAATTAATTAATTAAATAGATAAATAAATAAATAAAACAGAAAATAAAAAAACCTTCTAAATAAATTTTTGATTTGCAAGGGTCGTTATCAACGAGTGAATAGACCTAAAATCAATGAGAGCAACAAAATGTGACCTCCAACCAATGGTAGTAAAGGAATTTGACCCCCAACCAATCATAGCAACGAAACGTGTGACGTAGTGCTGCATGACATATGCAGATTCAGGGGCCGCTTGGTCTGTTTTCAAAAACAATAATTGACGCATATCGGCATAGACAAACTTCCTCAGATTACAGGTAAACGGTCAGTTAAATGTTTTTTAGGTGAAAAGTAATCAACACAGTAACAGAATCTTGAATTCATATTTAAACAGCGCTGCATAGTTGACATGGCTGTCTAGTCTGCCACAGCAAATACAAATGAACTCGGCAGATTAATCAAGTTTCCACAGTGAAGCTAAAAGTTAGCTTAATGTCTACTTTATCACTGCCAAAGGTAAACAAATCAAGTGCAAAATGTACATGTATACAGGCCGTTTTGACCAATGAAAAAACTGTATCAGTTACAGAAACCCACCCTTCTGCTGGGACCAGGATAAAATCAAAATGTCAAAATATAAATAATTTCAGTACTTTAAAAACTTTCCATGATCCTCAGCTTTACTTTGTGTTTAATGCTGATTTGCAAATGTTAGCTGACACATTGCACTAATATAATTAACATTGTAAACATTATAGCTGATGAGTATTAGCATATTACCAGCAGCAGGTTATTATGGTGATGTCAGACATTAGGCTCTTAATTTTTTTTTTCCTTACTTTCATCTTGGTTCGTCTTTAACTTCTCTAACAGCCTTGGCTCTGAATTTTGTATTCACATCTTGATTATCCGAGCTGAAATATGCCCGGTAATTATGGCATCAATTTCCGGTGATAAATCTTGGTCCTAATATTTCAATCAATCAACTCTCTCCTTACCCAAGTTGCACCAATATAAAGTCACATATTACTGTCCATGTAAAACACAAACTTTTTAAGCAGGTCCATCCTGAAACATGATTACATTTTAAATATGTATATTTTATCTGTCTGTTTATGTATCACTTGTGTGTGTCTTCTCATATGCTCATCTCCTTCTCTGCACACCCACAAACACACGCTCACTTGGCTAAGGTGATGAATGCTTTTATGAACGACCTTCTCCTTTGGTTTTATGTAGCATTTGTCTTTGTTTTCACAAGTGTGTAGATTATTTAAAACTTGATCTTTTATTCTATGTTGGCAGCAACGCTTGAGATAAATCTCAATTTCCTTTGTAACCTTTGGCGGCATTGCAAGAGTAGTGGATGAAAGATTGGTATTATTTGTCTATAAATCAAAATGAAAATTGCCCCCTTCTACAAATGACTGAATATAAAGTTGACATCTTCACATTATGGCGGTTGATTTGGTATTGTGAGCTACACAGTATTTTTCCCCTCGCAGTTTATTTGAAGGAAACGTGGCAAAGCTTAATGAAATACTCTTTGTCTGTCTTTTGTTCATGTGAATGAGTAATGCGTCAAGGGCCAGTATTACAGAGCTCATATAAATAACTGAAGGATGTTGACCACAGTGGAGCTTTTTTATGCTGTCTGTTATTCACACAAGTTAACTTCTTGTCTTTTAAATAGCTTTTGTCTTTCTTGTCCTCTTTTGTGTCCTCATGCATCACTCAGCCTCCGCATTTATTTACTGTGCTTGTAAAGAATGCAACTAAAGTAGACAGCAGACAACTTAAAGAGAGTGTAAGAAGTTACCTGAGAAGAGACTGAGTGCATGTAATGGCTTACAAACCTGGAGATGTTTTTTTTCCCGTGTCATTGAAACACACAGGCAGGCCTTGCTGACAGCAGTCATTAGAATAATTTTACATGTTTCAGAAATCCTCTGTCTGGAAAGACAAAATATACAGCCTCCTCTATCCCCTCCGTTTCTCCTCTGATCCACTTGGAATGTGTATTCAGAAGATACCGGTGTTGCCATGTCTGTACCCTGAAAATAGCAGCATTATTTTGGTGGTAATTTAACTAATGATATCCCAGAGGAATCCGTGCTAGATTCTGCAGACGCTAGATTAAGAGAGCCAAGAAGGATGGCGATATTAATGTATATGCATTTCTGAAAAGCATAAATGTACTCATAACATCAAAATATGTATAAGGGAGAGCGCAGACCTTCACCAAGGCCATGTCCTATCATACCGTGGCAAAGAAAGTGGAAAATAATCTGCTATCATCTCCAAAATTGAACTGGCTCTTCCCTGGGCCGTGCAACATCATTGCAAAAAAAGAAAAGTTGGGTGAACTCAAAATTTCAAGGCAACAAACTTCGATAAAATTTTAAGTTGGACAATTAAACTAAATATTTTAAGTTTTGTTTTTGAGTTTGCTCAACTCTGAATTCAGATTTTTGAACTTATAATTTTACATTGTAGTAACTTTTAATCCTAACTTCTGCAATGTGCTTAATTGGCACGATTGTAACGCCGCTATGAAATGTCAGCTAATGTTGCGACCACAGTTTTGAGTTAGCATTGATACGCTAGCATCAGTTAGCCGCTAGCTTTCGCTAATGACCGAATTTCAGCACTTTCCTGCATTTCCCAACAAAGAAATAAGAGTTATCAGAACTATTGTCCCTTGTTGTGAACCCCAACTTAAAGATATAAGTAACAACAACTCACCAACTTGTTTTTGAGCAGACAACTGGCTTCCTTTGTTGTGCTAACTTACATTATTGCCCTAAATGTCAATCATTTATGTTTCCAAGTTTTACCAACTTAAATCACTGTTTTCGGCAAAAAATACAAATTGGCTTTTTTTGCAGTGATCCTTCCACCAAGTTTCATGAAAGTCAAAGCAGTAGTTTCTCCGTTGTCAGACGGACAAACAAACAAACAAACCTAACCTCCTTAACGGTGGTAATTAATTAAGTTTTTGTTTTAACACATTATATTCCTTTCAGCACCACATCTGTGTTAGTCATCTTGTGCCAAGGGTTAGAATTCCCATGTAAACAAAGTCTCTATTGTAGTCCCACGGCTTCACTCTGATCCTGTAAATGGCTCCTCTGAAACATCTAAGCAGTTATCTTGAGCCACTGTTTCTTGGCTACCATGGTTACTAAGATCAGTGTTACAGCCAAATTATTACCCAACACTATCACTCATGCCGCTAGCAACAAACAAAAGCCACGATGAGTGACAAAGAGCTTTCCACGGCTCGATACATTTGTGTGAATGTAATTGTTTTGCCTCTTGTATCCATCTGTCCACCTACGATGCAGTTCATTTTCCTTTTCTTTTCCTTTTTTTTCACCATTACTAAGGCTGAGATCATAGTGACAAGAGCATGTGGATCTCAGAGGCCCTATCAGTGGAGAAACAGGCTATGTGATAGTGTGGTTTTCTCACTGTCATCCCCAGGAGTCTGTTCTGTGAAAATGGAGGAGGAGGGATTGTGCAACTCCCAGTCACAGGATCTGTCCAGCTAGTGGGCTAGCTGCAAACCCTAATAATGACAGTGACCTCATCCCTTCCATTTTTTGTATTGCTTCTAGACCATGGGTCTCAAACTCGCGGCCCGCGGGCCAATTGCGGCCCTCGTCACGATATTTTGTGGCCCCCACCTTGATATGAAAGTTTAATGTGAGTTTTATATGAATGACACTTTACTGTGTTGTGTGTGGAAGGTCCCTTTTATTACTTTTTGGGGGTAATTTTGTCTTTTTTAATAATTTTGTGTCTTTTTTGGTAATTGTGTGTCTTTTTTAAGTAATTTAGTTTTTTTTCTGTCATTTTGTGTCTTTTTGGTCACTTTGTGTATTTTTTTTGGGTCATTTTGTGTATTTTTAGCGTAATTTTTTTAACGTAATGTAGTGTTTTTTCAGTCATTTTGTCTTTTTCTGTAATTTTGTGTCTTTTTTTGGTCATTTTGTGTCTTTTTAGCGTAATTTTTTTAACGTAATGTAGTGTTTTTTCAGTCATTTTGTCTTTTTCTGTAATTTTGTGTCTTTTTTTGGTCATTTTGATACTGCCTCCAGCGGCCCCCAGGTAATTTGAGTTTGAGACCCCTGTTCTAGACTGATCACAGCAGGCATTCTGTGTGCACCTGTTAATGTGTCTGCTTGCTTTCCAGAGGGAATGCACTTTAGATATTTGTGTTGAAGGTTGTTTTAGTGAGCAAGGAGTGCACAATAAGATTGGATCGTGAGTCCACAATCTCACGATCCAATCTTATTGTCAGAAAATGGGAAAAAGAATAAATTCGAGCTATGGAATTGATGTTAAGCAAGACATTGTTGACCCTCATGTCACCAAGGCTATAAATATATTTTGACTATGTCTATGATCCCGCTCCTCACTACCACAGCACTTCAATTACAGTCTAGTGGATGGGCTGACCTTGGAGATGTGGGGGTGGTGCAGGTTAAATGATATAAGTTGTAGAAAAGGGCTGTCCTCATTGGTGTTTATTTCGGTTATCAATCAATGTTTGAAGCATATCAAAATGACTGGCTGCAAAATAGGATGAACCATTTGCTTTGCAGGCACGATACAAACTTCTGTCTGGTGCTGATTGGCCAGCTCATAACTATCACTGATCAACGGCATCATTCATGCAGCAGGGCATGTTTATGGTTTTGTTTGTGTTTTTTTTTTACTTCAGCCTCCACTTTCTGTTTGCTTATGTGTTTGTCTTTAGCTAACATGTTGAAACTCAAGGCTGCGCTGGAATGGAGTTTCCTGTGCACATGAATACCCCCAAGAGGAAGAATCTTATTGGTTGTGCAACCCTGTGACCTTCCTCTTTATACAGGCCCAACCTTCAACTTTCAAATGAATTTATCTCCTAGCTCACGTTGTCTCAAAGAGGAAAATAAACCTACTTAGTTCGGTGACCCCTTGCTATTCATAGACATTTGTCAGGTTGAAGATCTGTGATCAGAATCTTGTCTATTGAAATATTTGTTTGGAGTCAGTGTGCAGACATTTTCTTTTCAGCTTTCAATGCGTATTCCATTAGGTTACACTCTTGCTCTTAAAAATATAAATTCATTTTCAGTACAGTGCAATGTTGGCTTTAAACATGAGGCTTAATTAGTTTAGTTGTGGTCAATGCTCCACTTCATGCTTTAGTCTTTTGTCTAAATGTTTGGTTTTTTTTGCTGCAAAATACACAAGCTTTAGTTGTAAAAGAATACCAAAAGCAATTTCATTTTAAAATAAATTGCATGTTATAGTTAAAACAGAAAGGCTTTCACTCAAGTACTCTGTTTACTAAGTGCTGTCAACATTGTAGCCAATGAATTGCCTGTGACATTGAATGAAATGTATGGCTGCAATTTTAATAATACTAATCTGAAGGTTTATCTTGAAAGACATAAAGGAACATCTTGTTTACGACTATGTGTGCAACTTTTAATTTAATGTTTTGATTTTATTTTCCAAGACCATTTCTGTATATGTATGTGTGTGTGTGTGTGTGTGTGCAAGTGGCTGGTGTGTGTGTCAATAAGACTAAACCCCTAACAGCAACCTAAACATGGTACTGCATCCATGCTCCTGTCCCATCTGATCCCTTAAGACACTGCTTACTGTTTGAAGTCTCCACTTGAAAGGGCTGATCTGAACACTGTGGATTCCACAGCAACTCTGCAAACTGTGATTACAGACTGATTAATGAGCCACACACACACACTGTACACACACACGTGCCTGCTTTCTAGGCCACACACAGATGGATTATGCAGGAGTCAGTATGTCACAACATAAAGTCTCACTCAGTCATAGCTTGGTTTTTACTCAAACTTTACAACCTGGTCTCACAGAAATCCGTGAAATAGCCACGGATGTCGCTTAACTCAAAATCTGTGGAATAGCCACGGAATCGCTCAAATTTCCGTGAAACTGACACGGATTTCGCTACAATGCAAGTTAATGACAGTCATATCCCGTGGCTATTGGTTTGTTCCAAGTCACGTGACTTTCAAGGTCCCAGCAGTAAGAACAAAAAACATGGCGGACAGTTCTCTCATTTTTAGTGAAAAATCAATATTTTGACTTAGTTTCTGCATAAAAATGGATTTTGATCACATTTCTAGCGAGAAATATATGTTTTATTTTCTAAATATTCACTCAGTGAATGTACATAATCACTTTGTTTGTTGGAATAGCCACGGGATATGACTGTCATTAACTTGCATTGTAGCGAAATCCGTGTCAGTTTCATGGAAATTTGAGTGATTCCGTGGCTATTCCACGGATTTTGAGTTAAGCGATATCCGTGGCTATTTCACGGATTTCTGTGACACCATGTTGAAACTTTAACAAAGTGATTTGTGTTGTTTTCCATATGTTTTGTCACTGGAAACATGTCAGTGAGCTCAGTACGAGTCTTTGTTGTGCTTTCTAATCAATATTCTTCTTTCTTTTTCTTTACACAGTGTCTGCTGAGATCTTAAAAAGCAGTTTGACCACAATGGAACGTCACATCCAGAGGCTTGAGAACGACATCGAGAACTTCCCCAAAACAGACGACCAACAAGATAAGTTTGTGGAAAAGATGTCGATATCCTTTTTTTTATGGTGGTCATTTCTAAACCTTGCTTAGTTTCATATTTAAATATGCTCCTGAAAAGCTGATGTGTTGTAGCTTATAAAGACAGCATACTTGCTATTTTGTCAACCGCATTGGCAAAGGAGTGTGCTGTTTGTGTTCTGCCTGGCAGTGGTAAGCAGTTTAAGTCACTTGGTGTGATAGGTGGCACCCAGGGGAATGTAGGGAATGGATCTGGCTGCCTCGCTATGAGATGTTGATCGGATCTCCCTCTTCTCTCGTCCCTTGGTCCCAAGAGTGAAATCATGCCTGTGGCTATTTTTACTGCACTCTGCCACCGCTGCCTGTCCCCTGGGGGACTCTAATAGGGGCTCTAGCCCCTCACACCAACTTATCGCCTATCCCTGATTTCATCTCCTGACCGGCCACGAGCCTCTCCACACAACCATCCGTGCACTATCTTCTCTCATGGCACCTCTCCTGTTTCGATAACAGAGTGTTTCACTTAAAGCCAAGCATCTCTGCTCCCAAATTGAATTAGCCATGTCTCTGCACTTTCTTGAATGCCCTTTCTGAAAAGAAAGGTCCTCACTGTATAGGTTTGATCAATGTTGGAAATCAAGTCTGTTGTCAATACCCTGAGGCTAGGGTGCCTTTCATGGGGAAAGAAAACAAACAGTAAAGCAGTCAGCATTGCCTTTCTTTGTTGTCTCTAGCATTATTAAGAAAAGAAAGAATTACTTGAGTAATTTAGCAAGTGAGTAGGTGTTTCCATATGCTCTGCGCTCTCACGTTAGACAGCATTTAACCTGATTTTTGCTTCCTTTTGTCTGAGATTTATTAAGGCTGACTTTGCACATTGGGTGGTATAAGAGTAATAGCCTCCTAACACATTAACAATCTGCTCCCAGTCAAAGAAGGGCACTTAAATTTGTGTAATTAAAAAAACTGAAGCAGAGACCTCCCTGGCGGCGGCTCGGAGGCAGAGCAGGCAGGCAAGAAAGCTACTCTGCCCCCCGATGTCAGTATTGATTCACAGGCTCCTTCGAGAACTCGAGGCTTGAGTGAGAGGAAATAGAGAAGTGTAGATATACTGCAGCATGGCTCTCCCTCACTGTCTGGAGTTCCTCCCCAGAGAGAGGCAGAGAGAAGCTGGCTGGCCATGACCTGAAACACCCCACTTCCTCCCCCTAGTCTCCCCATCCCACCTGATGGAGGTTTGGTGCCAGGAAGGAAGCTTAGTAAGATTTAATAAGATGTTTTTTGGTGCTTGCCTTATTTAAAGTAGCCACCAGTTGGAATGCACTAAAAGGCATACAGTACAGGCTAAAAGTTTGGACACACCTTCTCATTCAATGTGTTTCCTTTATTTTCATGACTATTGACATTGTAAATTCATCAAAACTATTAATGAACACATGTGAAATTATGTACTTAATAAAAAAGTGTGAAATAACTGAAAACATGTCTTATATTCTAGTAAGCAAAGGGTGGTTACTTTGAGGAATCTAAAATACAAGACATGTTTTCAGTTATTTCACACTTTTTTTGTTAAGTACATAATTCCACATGTGTTAATTTATAGTTTTGATGCTGTCAGTGAGAATCTACAATGTAAATAGTCATGAAAATAAAGAAAACGCATTGAATGAGAAGGGTGTGTCCAAACTTTTGGCCTGTACTGTATATGTTTAATCCTCCGTCTGCTTTGTGTTACACTGTGTTTATTAGCGGTTAATGGTACAGTAGTTCCCCATCTCTGATTTTTCCAGTGGCAGAATTGCTATAGCTATGCATATTCCTTTTAATCATAACTTCACTCTTATCATTTTTTTGGATATAGACACATAGAGGCACAGGATGGAGTCAAAATGATGAAACGTGCATGCTCTCTGTTTATCTGTTAGCTCCCTGGAGAGTTTTATTTCAATTTTATCTCCTGCTAAATTATATTAGTAATATAGTTGATAATAATGTAATTGTTATAACACGTTGTCAGGAAAATTATACTTAGTCTATGTGCAAGTGAGTATTTGGTGGCATTTGCCCCATGTCGTAGAAAACACAGTTTTATTCTCTCTCCAAGTTGTTTTTGTCTTCATTCTACATTATAATAGGACTCCAGAAGGATACAATCACTTTTTTCTCAGTGCCTTTGTAATAGCTGTGCATCTGTTTGTTACATGAGGACAGTTGTGTATGTGGGTATACAAGTGTGTCTCAACTTAACCCACTTCTCTGAAGTCTGTCACCCAGGACAATGCATACCCAAGATATTAGATTTTGGGCTGTTTTTCGTGCGAGATGGAAAGCGCAGGCTGTGCTTGATTTGCTGAGGTTTTTAGTACCAGTGTTTGCAATGAGCTTAGGTAGCACTCTAATCTGTGTTGCACAGCAAAGTGTTGGAACAATGACAGTGTGAAATACTGTGCTGTATATTTTGGGTTGACATTTCCTCTGGTAAGATAGCAGAGTCAAGACAAACATACCTTTTTAAACTTTTTCCTGGGATTAAAAAAAAAGGATGTTGGTTCCTTGAAGCATGACAGATGGAAGAACAACAACAGCTAAAAGTCATGCATTTGATGCTTGAGCAACCCTGAAAAAGTTAAGTGAAGCTCTGTTGTCTTGACTGTTGGGCACTGTGATGAATGAGTCAGTCTGCGCTTTTGTGTGTATGTCCATACTTGTGTGTGTGTGTGTTACAGAGGAAAAGAGAGAGGGGGAGTAATTCACAGTGCATGTGTAGGTGAGAACATGTGCCTCTGTTTCATTGTGACTCTTGTCAGCTTTTTTCCTGAGATTAATTTCAGGAGGCCATGGTCACTGCAAGGTATTTTAAATGTAATATGTGCCCCAAAGCAGCATAGTTTTAATTAAACCTTCAACAATAAATTATGTTTTGTTTTTTTTCCCCTGCGCATGATTAGTGTTCCTAATTTGTTTAGGCTCCAGAAATTTCAGGTTTCGCCCATTTAAAAAAATCGAATACATTTCTGGCGCCAGCAATTTGTGAGAATCTGTCATCTTTATCGGTCATCGGGTGTGTTTACCTTTCAGAGGAAATCGCTCCATTAAATAACACGACGAGAAATGTGCGTCAACAGATCAGTAGCGGTTACGAAATACTGACAGAAAGAAATATGGAAAGAAAAAAATAGAGAACGGAAGAAGTATGCGATGGAAGAAATGCAAAAAAAGAAAGAAAAAGAGGAAGAAGAGCTTAGTGGAAGCACTTCATTTGGCTTTATTGATACATTTTTCTCTTTCCATTACTGTAATGTATGCAAATGACTGAATGGGGTGTTTGTTCAGCAGTTTAGTGATCTCTATCTGTCAGAAGTAATGGGAGCCCACAAAGGCTGTAGAGTTGAGGCATAAGCCCCCAGAGAGCCCTATTTCACCAGAGAGGCTATGGCTATCGCACACACACGCACACACACACACACATACACACCCATTTCCAGTTCCTGCTGGATATGACAGAGTAGAGCTGGGGGCTTAGAGCGGGACTCTGCATACTGGAATATTAATGGTAGTGAGGTGGCTCGATGGGGATGATGAGAGAGCGGACTGAACCTTGATGGGTGCCTGGACATGTCCAATACATCTCCCCACCCTGCACTCAATGCCTTAACCCAACCCACTGATATTTAGCTTAACCTTTTATTTCCCAGAAGGCCTGAGTTAGAGCACATCATTCTCTCCTGTCTTCACACATTGAGTGACAAGGAGCTGTCTTCTGGGGCCATTAAGATATATTAGACTGGGCTAACACATTTAGCCAGACTTAATTTTGTCTCTCAGAATAGTCCAATGAGAGTAAGACAGGTCCCTATAAATCAAAACTTTGCCTTAATGCTGTATCCACCAAATCCCATCATCATCTTGTCATCAAGTTACGCCATTGCAACAAAATGTTTTGTTGGTAGGAAGAGCCGGTGGAGCTGTAAATTTGCACCAACTGACAAAGAAGCTGTTGTTAGTTGTGGTTGTCAGCAGTGTTTGTTTTTTTTTTTTTTAAATATTCCTTTAGTGATTTTCTTGTTGAATAGTTTTTTTTTTTTCATTTATCATTATTTTCATACCCCTTGTTAGTTAAAAAATATATTTTAAAAATGTGATGCTCCTGTTTACTGCAGTTTTCCCAAATAATTCTTTGTTTGCACCTGTGTGTGTGTGTGTGTGTGTGTGTGTGTGTGTGTGTGTGTGTGTGTGGTATTATTTCCCCAGTAAAATGACCTTGTGGAAGAATTTAACAGCTACAAGGACAAGTGAATGGAGCTGAGTGGCTCGAAGCCATTGCTAGTAGCCATATTTTTAGTTTGGAAACAGTTTAAATCGACACAGAATTCCAAACAAACCTTAAAATTTTCAAGGACTATTTAGCAAATTCCAGCTGATGAGCTTAGACACACATAAAAAAAGGGATGTTGTCTATAACTATAACAGATACTTATTTGAGAATATTAATTAATGTTCAAACTGAGCTTTTAAAAATATGCCCTCTAATTTGATGCATTCTATTTTTATTCCTGTTTTAAAAAGCCTCGGTTAGATCTATCTGTAGATTATTTGTTAAATCAAAGTGTGTCTTTGGGTAGCCAGCTGCTCACCCAAGGGGGGGATTTTTTCCTTGTACTATTGTGCTTAATTACCTTGAGATAATTCCAGTTTCTCGTACGTCTATCACATTGACACCTCCCTTGAGAATCTCCTGCCAACATGAAGAAGCAGCTGCTTGAACAGCAATCCAGATCTGCAGTAGTTATGGATACCTGTTGGTGAACAGGAAGCCTAAAGTCCTGGGATCCTACAAAGCCCACACACCTACCCGTGCCAATTTCTCACACCATCGTTGTCCTCCCACACAGGGTCAGCCCAGAAATACTTCTCCCTGGACCCTGGGGCTAGCCTGTAATACCACCTCTGTGGCTTAAAAATCGACAGATGCATTTATACAGGTACCACCTTTTTGTTGTTCTCAGATACTTCAGCCTGATTTAGTTCACACTTCAAAGGAAGAGGTTCACTACAATGTGTTTATAGATGGCCTTTGTCGAACCGCAATGGTTGGAGACTCTGTTTCCTTCAGGCAAGGTTTGTGTACAGGTGTACATAGCATTCTCTTGTTTCGGCACCAGGCACTTAAGGTTAAATAAATGGTTGTTAGTGAAACAATTGTTCTATTTAGCAGGCTGCTGAGTTTAAACCGCAGAAACATCCCCTGTTACCGACTTGTTTTGTCTGGAGGAGCACAGTGTTGTTTAGAGAAGTTATCCCACTTTATTACACCTTTTTGTGTGAATTAGAGCTAAGCCAGATTATTTACAGAATCTTCCTATTTATTTCTGCATGTTTGTATATTAAAAAAACTAGGTTAAAATTTGCTAGTGGCTCTCTCAGTAACACATCTTTCTTTTTTTAAATGCAGAAATTCACAAACACACACCCCCCCTCTCTCTCATAATCACCACCTTCCTTTGAGCCTCTACCCCCCCAAAACCCCCAACCCAAGTGTTTTTCCCTGCTAATGAAATTCACTGTAAACTGTGTGGCCAATTAACTGAAGCACAGATAAACCATGGAGCCTTTTAATTACCCAAATTTCAGTGGAAACCAGTGTAAATAAGTAGAAGTGCATGAAACAGACTCTTTCCCTACCTAAAATTGTGTGTCAGTATCTCTCACCTCAATATGAATGTCCAGACTTGAATAAAGCAAGTTTAATTAACACATTTTAATAGGTGTATGACGAGAAATAAATGCTGAAATTAAAATTGTAATTCTGATTATGATTACTTTAGAAAAAGCACACCGTGTAAATGAAAAAGAGGTTGTGGTGATTTATGTTTTTGTCTTACCACGCATTTTCTTTTTTCTTATTTCATTGCTGTCATATTACCTTTAAATACAAATATAAGATGCACCAAATCTATAGTTTTTAATTACCTTAAGTAATGTGTGATCTGGCATTGTTACAGACTGAGACCTTTAAATTAACTTGCAAAAGAATAAACGCTATGACTAACATTTGTATTTACAGCTTTAGCACCCTTAACCCACTGTACTTACATTATGTCTTATTATTATGCAGCACGACCGTCATACTGCTCTGCCAAGATTTATACAGCACAACACCCTCCATCTCCATTGTTGTATGAACTCCAAACACTTCTTTGTTTAATTACTTTTGGATAAACATTTGTTCATTTATTCATATGCATTATTTTCATATTTAACCTTTCGATTTTTCACAACAATTTATGACATACCTATGGTATTTGGTGTATTTCTTTCTGACTAGCTAATTTATTCACATTGGTTTATTTTTAATTCTCTTGGATCTAAATGAAGAAAAGGAAAGACAATAAAATATTCACATTTAAGCAGGTAGAACCATCAAGCCGTCATTTCATTTTTAAATAAGTAACTTAAACAATTAATTAATTATCACATTTGTGGCCAGTCACAATATTGACTTATCATTTTGGCTTTACAATCCGTTGTGTGAAATACAACCCTAAACTTTATTACCAAGTTGGAGCTCAGTAAATGGATTCTCAGAAGAAACTATATATATCGTATATATCTTAACATCTGGCGGTAACACTTACACTAACCAACTAAGTAATGTTTATAGATGGTTTATATATATACCAATTATTAACCATTTACAAAGTGCTATACATATTTAATTGTTAAATGTTTTCAACCAATTTATTAAAGGTGAATATGAATAATTTCAAAATCATTAACACACTTAATATGGGGTTAAAATGGTATAATGAGTGCAACTAAAACTATTAATAAACTATTAATTATAATTTAATTGTTTGTTGATGGTAAATTAACTCTAAACTTACATTAATTTACCATCTATTAGCTTTTTATGAATGATTTAGTCAGTTAAACATTAATAAATTATGTATTTACCATTCTAAAAGGCCTATATACGGTTTATAAATGATGATTAAACATCTGTTTACCATTTATAAATGATGGTTATTGTAAAGTGTTACCCATCTGGCTTAAACCTTATGACACTAAAAGGCAAATATATGAAAAACTATACTCTATTCTACACTTTTGACCTATTCAAACTACAATTTTGCACACAGATGTGATTTGGCTCAGACAGCTCTGCCTCTGAGAGCAAAATTTGAACTATGTGAGACACGTCAACCATGTTTTAAACTCTGGAGAAGCCCAAAAAAAAGAGGTAGATTTCACAGATTACAGTGTACAGGAAATGTACAAAAAATATCATGTTGCCATTGCCTTGTCTGTCGGCCGTCATGTTCACTGCCAGACTGAAGACCATATTGGTGCCCTGTGGTCATATGAGTGAATTCCCTAGAAGTTGGCCAATCAGTATCTTGTTAGGCTGTGACACTGGGCCTGATGTGGCAGCTCCATTAGCCAGTAGAGTAAGCCTGCTGACAGGCTGGCTGGACTGGAGATCCCAGGGGCAGCAGGGGGTCTGGTGCTGAAGTACAGGACGTACACCCATGATATAGCCTGGATCTCCCCCTTTGCTCCACAGTCAACCACTGTCATATTCCACTGATAAAGCCTCCATGCCCTGCCAGTCTTGGAGGGTGTCCTTTGGGATCTTTTGTGTTTTCTGCTGGGATTCAGGGATACTCCTCTGCAATCGTAAATATTTCTTTACACACCTTTTGTATAGGGGTGGGCGATATGGCCCTAAAAGAATATCACGATATTGCAGGCTATTTTTGTGATAACGATATTCTTGACGATATTAGGAAATACTTTAAAAGACATAGAAAATATCATTTTTTTTTGTCTGTATAAATAATTAAAAATCTAAAATGTAGTTTGAAGTGCAAATCTCAACAGTTGCCAAATACAAAAAATTTTACTCTTGACTCTTGAGTGTTAGCAAATAATAAAAAATAACCATTTAGGAGTTCTGGGGGCATATTTTAATGACATTTTGTAAAGGAGAATAAAGGTTCTTGTATGTTTTATTTAAGGCATCTTATTTTGACAGTCTTCTTGTAAATTCTGTGGTGGATTCTCTTAACACACACCGTAAAAAATACAGTGAGTGGGTTTTCTACTGTCACTTTTAATGTAAATATCAGCAAAAACTGTTATTTAGACTGAATAATCCTGTTATTTTTGGGGTAATTGTGTCTTTGTGACATTATGGTATTTATCCATTAATTGTACATATTTTTTTCAAATATTTTTACAGTTTAAGTTTTGTTCTATTCCTTTATTTACGGATAATTAAGTGTCTACTACGGTAATATACATTTTTTTTTATTTTACGCCCCATTTCTGATGCTATTTGACAGTGTTTTACTGTAATTTCTACAAACATTTTTCCCAGTGCACTGTGCTCTTATTTTGAAAGCTGCATGTGTTTAGTGACAGGGAGTAAGTAGCTTTTTGTGATTAAAACAACTTTAACCACCACATCAAGAAGTAGGAACGTTGCCAATATCACGATATGCATTTTTTTTAACCATAAAAAAAATATACCGATATTATCGTGAACGATACGATATGGCACAGCCCTACTTTTGTATACATTCCTCCTGTGTGAGGTTGATATACAGTACACATGGTTAAGTACCAATTTGCACAAGGAGAAGTGTACAACAGACTAAAGTGCTTTGAAATTAAAATGATTTTAGTTAATCTGTTTTATCTTCATGTCTCCATGTGTTGCTCTGCTGCTGTATAGCTTTGTCCCTATTGGCCCAGGTCTCCACTGATTATTTCTGCTCTACAGAAAGTCGGGCTAAGGACCCAGTGGCAGCAGCACCAATCTGCACCTCATTACTTCCCCAAAAGGCCTGAGCTTAGTGCAGGGTAATAGACAGAGGCCCAGCCGCCCTCATTTGTCATGGGCTCCTGGGTTTGATGCAAAGCCCCCCTTGAGCACTTGTTGCTGAGCTCTAATCCTGCAGTAGACACCAGCCACGCTTCTCTGCTTAGCCATCCCCACTCTCCACCGTCATGGCTCATGATTTCACTTTCATTTGATGTTTTAATGAAATCCCTGAGACTCAGTTGAATGGCAGGCCCATTGTTGGCAAATTATTCTATCAAATGCAAGTGGAAGGGAAACGTGACTGGAGTTATTTGTCTCGTAAATATAAGCCACAGAGCATACAGGGTGTTTTACATCATCTGAATCCACAATAGTAGATGGTTGGAGTTTAATGACGCAGGTTGACTCATTCAGGAAAACGGCACATAGACTGCTGTTTACATGTGCTTGATAGCTCCATACATTACCTTTTCATACCACTGCTATAACAACTAATAATAGTACAGCTGCTGTAGCACAACTTAATTGTAAAATGAGTTGTGTGAAATGTGCTTAATGCCGGTAGATGGTGTACAGAGCAGACATTTATACAATGGCTGACATTTATTCCCATTCAGGCCAGTATATTACCTGGTAGCACCATTTGTTGTGCCTTATTGCAAATAAGTGCTGTGGGGCAGCGCCCAAAAGGCTGGGGAAAGCTCCTTGATGAAAAGGCCTGAGTATCATTAGCTGAAGTTGCTGTGTGAGCCAGTTGAAAGCCTCTCTAAAATGTAAATCAAACTAATGCCCAAACACTTCCTCTCCTTTCCCCACAGTAATGTTATTCCTTTCTTGCTGATTCTGTCGTGGGAATACGCTGTTGTTCTGCTGTTTGCTGCTGGTCTCTCTGTTGATTTCTAACTTTGCTCCATGGTGGCTATTCTTCCAGTCCTCCGACAGGACCCAGGGATCACTGGATCTGCATGACTCTCCTGCAGCCTTCTCAGATATGTGGCCCCGCGAGCTATTAGGCAAACTTATTGACTGCATTTGCACGCTTTGGAGCAATTAGGCGCTTCATTATGCAAATAAAGTGCACTAATTACCTCACGTTTGCTAATTGATTATAAGATATGGTATATGGGGTGACATTAGGGGTTGACTCTTTCAAAAAGATTTGGCCTTAAACAGTTTTAAGCCGTACAGTTTGTGAATAAATTAACGGAGGCAAATAACACAGTGGGCCTATTCCCACAGCATGTCACTGTACACTCGGCTCTGCAAATTTGAGGCACAATAGAAAAGTCGGAGGAGAAAGAGATCTCTAATTAAAATGAATCTGTGACAGTCAGAAACACTAACAGTTACAAACGGCAATCTGATGGTAGTCAACAGGGGATTCTCCATTAATTGGCAAAATGAGGCTCATCAATCACACAGAGGGGGAATGCTGCACAGACAGTATCCTGTCAGAGTCACCCACTGTGGGGGGAGCAGCATGACGTGTGTCTCAGGGACAGAGTCGTGTAGAGAAGGAACAGTTTCTTCTCCTTTTTCTCTCTCTCTTTCTCTCTCTCTCTCTCTTTCTTTCTCTCTCTCCCGACTCTATTTCCCACCACATGTGGCTCTCAGTAGACATCTCTCCAACTCATTCTGACAAGCTTTGTTTTTCCCTGTCACATTTCAAATGGGGATTGGCTGGCATTCTCTGCCAGTCAAGGCCAAGACAGAATTGTCAAAACACACTGCTGAATTTGGTTTTTGGAGGATATTCTTTGCCTATGACATGTGCTGAGAGGCCTGTAACTCCACACTCCTCCTCTATTCAAGCAATACTGGCACTGCTGATTTTCAATTTTAAGAGACCTTGATAATTTTGTAACCTTTTTTTTCCAACACTGACAGCCATCTTTGAAGTCTTAATTGGTGGGAACTTGATGCTGGAATAGATGCTGGAAGTGGTAGCATGCAATGGGAACAATACATGAACCTTGTATGAACCTAACAAGGGTATTAATGTGGCGAGCAGTGTGCTGTGATGATTGAGCAAGCCAAACAAATGCCGGGGCACGTAACATATCACCTCTGCCTACAAGTCGATAAATATACTCAGGCAATAATTGACTGTTTCATCAATTGGACCAATCAATGAACTGCTACCAGTCTCTATATAACTCCCTTGCTTTAGAACAATTACAGGCAGAGCAAGGCTGGAAATAGTTATTGGTGTGTATTGCTTTTCTGCTTCATCTGTGTCTTATTTTGCTACTTCATGTATCTTTATGGTACATCTTTATGGTATCTTTATTTTTCACCACAATTTATGACATACCTATGGTATATGGTGTATTTCTTTCTGACTAGATAATTTATTCACATTGGTTTATTTTTAATTCTCTTGGATCTAAATGAAGAAAAGGAAAGACAATAAAATATTCACATTTAAGCAGGTAGAACCATCAAACCGTCATTTCTTTTTTAAATAAGTAACTTAAACAATTAATTAATTATCAAATGTGTGGCCAGTCACAATATTGACTAATCATTTTGGCTTTACAGTCCGTTGTGTGAAATACAACCCTAAACCCTATTACCAAGTTGGAGCTCAGTAAATGGATTCTCAGAAGAAACTATATATACCGTATATATCTTAACATCTGGCGGTAACACTTTACAATAACCAACTAAGTAATGTTTATAGATGGTTTATATACCAATTATTAACCATTTACAAAGTGCTATACATATTTAATTGTTAAATGTTTTCAACCAATTTATTAAAGGTGAATATGAATAATTTCAAAATCATTAACACACTTAATATGGGGTTAAAATGGTATAATGAGTGCAACTAAAACTGGTGTGTATTGCTTTTCTGCTTTATCTGTGTCTTATTTTGCTACTTCATGTATCTTTATGGTACAGATTACCATAACTGACTAGGCACACAGGCTGTAATGTTACCTCACATGTATACACAGTCCCACATTAGCACATGTGCTGTTTGCTGATTACCTCATTACTTCCTTCCACTGCACCAAACCAGTAATGTGTCAGGCATGTGACAGCAAATGGAGTATTCACAACTATCTTTATAGCTTTCACCGACAGGGCTAATATAGCACGAGTCAAAACAACAGTCATGCCTGTGTGGGTTTTTATTGACAATTAACCTCCAATTAGCAGCATGGATAGATAGGGTGACCTCCAGGAGTGATGGTGGTTGTGTTGATGGCGGCTCCTTCGTGGACGTGATGGCTGGTGCACTGACACCTGCACTGACACAGAGAGAGAAATGTTTAACACGTAGTTGCTGTAATAAAAAAAATATAAATAAAAACGGATGAGTAACACAACTGTTTCTAATCCATTCCCCTCTTTATCTCTCCGTCACGCACACTCACACATATTAAGACTGTACAGTGCTGGTGGGTCTAAGCCCTGCCATTTAACAGCAACAGGGATGTGTGAGACACATCTGCTACCTGAACCAGCAGCTGACCTTGAATTGACTTTCTGTGATGAAGACTTATGGTTGATCCCTAGGCTTTTTGCCTTGATGCCTTGCAGCTTTCCATTCTAACTTAAGAACAAGGGTTGAAACCGTTGAGACCATATATCTTTTTCTCTGTTGCTCTCCTTTCTTTTTTATTTTTCTGTGCCACGACTTTGAAAGTTACTTGTGCAGGTAGTAAAAAAAATATACAGTTGTTCCAAAGACAAAAAGTGTAAATTCCCTTTGAGTTTTTGCACATTTTCCTGTTAAAATCAATCGATAATTCTCATAAGTGGGATTTTCTTTCTATGCCAGATCTTTGCAGACTGGAGAACTCTTAAATATCAAAGTGACTTTAATTCTTTTTTATAACCTGACTGTATTTGAAAGCATACATTTTGAAAAACACAGATTTAGCAAAACATATTGACTCCCCTCTACACACTTGGGCTGTCTTGTCATTGGTTTGGGATTCTATCAGGAAAGGATAAAGTACGAGTCTCTACTCTCTATGAATAAAAATGCACTTTTCAACTTTTTCTTTAACTCGGATCCAGATTAAAATTGAAAGAGTCTAACCAGCATTCTGAAGTAAAATGCAGCCTTAAATCTCACCATATACACTGGACATTTTAAGAAAACACAATAGTTATTATAAATCTCATTTCACAGTTGTTGTTTTTTTTAGAAGCACACCCATTAAGGGGAAGGAAATACTTTTTAGTGCATGTTTTTTTTTTCTCTTTTTTCCAAGTATAGCTTGTTTTAGAGATAAATATTTCCTAATATCCCATCGATTTCTGGCATAGACAATGTTAGGAGGCTTGCAGCTGGAGCATATCTGAAGCTTGGATGGGCAGGTTGATTCATCACAACAAAAGATCAGCAATATCTTAAAGATACACCTGCTGCTAATAGTGTGCTTATTATCTGTAAGTTTTATATTGATTCATTTTCACTTTAAAGCAGTTCACCTTGATCCACCTTAGATGAATTCAACATCTGTGGTGTTTGGTTTTGTACCCAATAGCAACAAGGAGATGATCTCAATAAGCTTTGATAACCCACCTCTGGCTAGACTCTCCATGGCAACAGCTGCTGAGGCTGATGGGAACTATGGCGAGTAGAGTCAACTCACCACACTGATGGAGGTGGGAATAAAAACAACTGTGGCTCCTCCCACTTCACACTTCTGCTGCATGAGAATTAGATTTTTCCTGTTTTTATTTTTCAAAAGATGTAAAGGTAACACTTTACAATAACCATCATTTATAAATGGTAAACAGATAGTTTGTTAATGTTTGATCATCATTTATAAACCGTATATAGGCCATTTAGAATAGTAAATACATAATTTATTAATGTTTAACTAACTACATTATTTATAAATGACAAATAGATGGTATATTAATGTAAGTTTATAGTTACTTTACCATTAACAAACAATTAAATTATAATTAATAGTTTATTTATAGTTTTAGTTGCACTCATTTTAACATTTTTAACACCATATTTAGTATGTTAATGATTTTTGAAATGATTCATAAACCTTTAAGAAATTGGTTGAAATATTTTTAAGATTAAATATGTATAGCACTTTGTCAATGGTTAATAATTGGTTTATAAACCATACATAAACATTATTTAGTTGGTTATTGTAAAGTGTTACCGATGTAAACACCTCCTCCCTTACTATACATATATATATATATATATATATATATATATATATATATATATATATATATATATATACTTATATATATATATATATATACTATGACAATGAGGTGAATGGTCTTGTTTTGTTACCTTATTCTCAGCTAAGGTAGCTTCAATGGTAAAATTATTCCAAAATGGAATTTTTTATTTTTTTTTAAAGGAAAAAAAAGGATCTTACTCTGTAAATGTAAGTGAGTCAGTGCATGTAAGTGAGAATATTTATTAATAGTGGGTATAACATGAATCTTCATTCTCTTACTGCTCTCTGTATTGAGCAACAATCAGGTTTTTGTACAAAGGAATCTTTGAAATGCTAATTTAAAATGGAGCAAAAAAAATGGCACCGGTGGCTCCTCCCACTTCACACACCAGCTGCATGATAATGAGATTTTTTGTCAAAATATGTTTTTTTTTTCTCATTTTGTTTTTCAAACATGCAAACACCTCCTCCCTTACCAGCACACAGTGCAAAGATGTTTTTTAACACACTAGCAATGGTGCCAACTTTAATACATTCAAGCAGATTTCTGTCCAACTGTGTCCTGATGTTACACGTCACAGAGCAGGAACAGGTGTGAAAACACACATCCAGAGGTGTAGGTAGCAACTGGTGATAGCTGGAGGGACACGTCGGTTTGGTGCTGCCACAGCTCAGCGGTGACGAGGTGGTGTTGCACAGCAACACTGCATGGTTGCCATCATCAAAGCACCCAACTGGAGATTTGCATGTTTTTGTAAAAAAAATGCAGTCAAATAAATACTCCAGCACAGCCGAGTAGATCATGGCAGCGATCACTGTGATTGAAAACAAGCTGGAAAGGTTTCCACATTGTTTCAAGAGGCAGGTCGAAACATGATGTAGCAAAAATAAAGAATAACTTGAGCAATTTAAATGACTGTAGTTTTTATGCGCTCTGTGGGCCGAGTGTGCACATGGGGCATGTTAGTGATGAATAGTACAGCAGGGGTTATCATGCCTCAGGCTTGTTTGATCCACTGGTCATATTCTTAAACCTCGATGAGCAAGGTCATGAAGCTCCATCTGAAATACATTTCTATTTGCATGTGCTCCATTGCCCTACTCCTACAGTTTCCATGTACAAATTGGATTTTTAAACACTAGTTAAAATAAATATCCTGGTATGATGTGATGTGACCTCGTTCATGTTTGTACTGTCTATCCATTTTATGCCAATAGTGACGGATTACGGTTACAATTCATTGGCATTGTACAGCACTAAGAGTAGTTTATGCAGCATATAATAACTCATATGTGAAAGATTAAAACAGCAGAGGACTTAAAGTAGCAGATGGCTTACATTTTGGGTTACATTTTTATATCTAATAATTATAATGGCTTGTATCGTTCACTCATTTTTTTGTGCATATCCATAAAGTCAAGAGGGAAGAAAAATGTAAAAATTCATTTTAATTATAACGGATGAAACTTATGCACTTGGAAACATTCAGGTCAACCATTCTTTAAGCCTTCCAGCTATGTTAACATCATTAATATTAATTACATGACTGAGTGTTGCTTTTTGTAACAGTTCAATCTGAAATACAAAACTGTGCAAGGAGTTGCCAGTACCTCTATATTTAGGGTCTTTTACTATTTATTACTGATTGAACAGTGTGACATTAAGGTGAAAAGTCCTGGCATTTAAGTGAAACCAGTGTAAATACTGGTAGCTTCAATGTTATAATTATTCTAATAATACAGATTAAAATTCAGTTATTTATTGGTTTATGGGATTATTTTTTACGAGGTCATGAAATAGGAAAAAAAAACAATTTGGGCCATTGTAAGCATGGTGGTTTGAGGATTTAACCTTATTCTGCAGACATTATACCAGCGGCCTTGTAGCTCACTATGATGGCCACAGTTTTTGACCGAGGAGGCTGAAACCTTTCATGGAGGTCAAGTTTGTGTGCCTGAAGGTTTGTGTTTATGCTCATGCCATTGGCCAATGGGTCATGGCAATGTCAGTGGCCTATCGATAAAGGTTGGACTCAAAATCTTCCGAATTGATTTCACACTTGCTCAGGAGTTGTGGAACATTGGTCATGATCCCAAGGACAGATGACTAACTGTTCAGCCAATTAACTTAAAGGGGGTTTGGAAGTGCTGGTGGCCTTTAACAAAAAGGAACATAACTTCTAAATGAATACACATACCATGGCCATCTTATGAAACATCTTGAGGGAGAGACTCAACACAGTTCCTTTTTCTCTCGGTTTACCCCACCCCCTACACTTGAGACCCGTCCCTTTCATTAATCAATAATTTCTTGCCTAAGGCATCAGTGGTCTCAGAGTGTTCCTGTTTTAATGCTGCCAGGTTGACCTGCCCCCATAATTAAACCACGCCCCAAAATTACTTATTAACCATTTTTTCTAGAGCCTTTGAAGGCTTATCTTTGGCTTATCTGTTTTAACTGGGGTGACTTAGTCCAACACTCTATACTTTAACCATGCAGCTCATGCAGGTCAAGGTTGTGTGTGTGTGTGTGTGTGTGTGTGTGTGTGTGTGTGTGTGTGTGTGTGTGTGTGTGTGTGTGTGTGTGTGTGTGTGTGAGAATGCATATGTGGCTACAGATTTGTAATAAAAAGAAGTTTAAACATTAACCCTCTATGGTACGCAATATTATGCCAGTTAGGAAAAACATTTTTGGAGTGTTTTTTGTCTTAAAATAGACCAAATATTATAATATGGCCTCCTGGAGATCATGTGACAAATTGAAGCATTGCTATTGGTTCCCTATACTCTTCCTTCTTTTTTAAGGTATTGCATCACTCAAAAACATGCATTGTAGAAATTTGACAGGCCAAAAATGGGTATGTTGTCTGAGGGCAACACTGTACCTTAAAGCATAGGTTTCAAACTCGCGGCCCGCGGGCCAATTGCGGCCCTCGTCACGATATTTTGTGGCCCCCACCTTGATATGAAAGTTTAATGTGAGTTTTATATGAATGACACTTTACTGTGTTGTGTGTGGAAGGTCCCTTTTATTACTTTTTTGGGGTAATTTTGTCTTTTTTAAATAATTGTGTCTTTTCTAATAATTTTGTGTCTTTTTTGGTAATTGTGTGTCTTTTTAAAGTAATTTAGTTTTTTTCTGTCATTTTGTGTCTTTTTGGTCACTTTGTGTATTTTTTTTGGGTCATTCTGTGTATTTTTTTTGTCATTTTGTGTCTTTTTAACGTAATTTTCTTAACGTAATGTAGTATTTTTTCAGTCATTTTGTCTTTTTCTGTAATTTTGTGTCTTTTTTTGGTCATTTTGATACTGCCTCCTGCGGCCCCCAGGTAATTTGAGTTTGAGACCCCTGCCTTAAAGGGTTAAATCATTTTAATTATAAATCAATAATTGTCATCAGGCAACTGGATATTTCCCAGAAAAGACAGTACAGGGGTTCATGTGGGGTTCTGGTATCATCAGAGTCTGTACTATCAGAGTGATGGTCATTGTGTTTGTGCGGATGGTGTTTTAGAGAGTGTAGGAATGTGTATACACAAGATAGCTGCAAGGCAGAACCGAATGATAGCTGTGAATGAGGCGATTTCCATTCAAGTGATTAAAATGATTGAGGACAGTGGCGAAGCCATTCATCTCAGAGCAAGGTGATGAGGGACACTCTGTTTGTGCGAGTGTCTGTCCTCTGCTATATGCATGTATATGTGAGAGCACACTGGTGTGTGTTTAATGTGTCACAGATGTAGAACAAGTTGTGAAATGGGACTGGCGTGGAGGCGGCCAGAGAGATGTGGAGCGATGCCCACAGGAGGGCCGTGTCTTTTCACTGTACATCTGAGCAGACAGCCAAATATTTATCACCCCGCCACAGTCTACATTTTAATTTGACCTTCATCAGAACGAAGTAAACAATTCCATATTCCTCATTGCCAACCTCTTTGTAAGTTATTTTATTAGATTATTCATAATATGATGATGTCTGTTTGTTTATGTTTTTGTCTGTTTTTCTTCCTAATATGGTAACATAAAAAACAGGAGTAGCAATAGTGGAATGGAAGTTATTTGATGTTTCTGTGGATGTGATTAAACTGGACTATAATCAGTTTGTCTCCTCTGTTTAGCCAATCTATTTAATTACCTTTCTGAGGGGAGGGAGTGTGTGCTGCTGGTTGCTCTGTGTGTGTGTGTGTGGCTATGTGTGTGGGTTTTGTATCTTGTGATAGGTCATAGGTAGCAGGTAAAGTAGTTATTTTGATGCTAGTTACATTTCTATTCGATCTCACTCGACACACAGGTTAAACCACGCCCTGTACTTTAAATGTAAGTACAGGCAACCTCAGTGCCCTTGTCAGCCACACATAACCATTTTCGAGCACATTAAGTGTATGTCTAAACCCACTTAGCATTGGCACCCTTAAGAAACTGTTGATTTGAGGTCTATAGGTTCATGTTTCCCTCCTTCTTCTCTTTCTCTCTTTCACTCTCTCTACCTCTGCCTCTCCCATCAACTGCTCTAATCTCCTGAATGCCATCCACACTCACCGTTCATCCCCTGCCTTCAGGATTGGTTTCACACAGTGATCCCCTCACTGACCAGACAGACGACTCAACAATTAACCTCTAAGGCTGACCTGAAATATCTCAAACCTTCTCCCCTCAGCATCCTTATTGGCCCCTAATAGATTTCTAACAGGTAGAAAAAAAAGTGGATTGAATTCCACCCGTCCAACCCCTAGGCTCTGTGCAGGAACACTGTTCAGTTTGTTGTCTTTTTTTTCCCCACCTTGCTAAATATCACGGCTGTGACTCTGCTATAGGATGCTGTCTGAGCCCAATGTGTAATGATAGGGCCAGGATGGTGCTACATATTGCCAGTATTTCATTAATGGCATTAGACTTTGTGGCATTATTCACAGAATTATTGTACCAATTGCCTCTCCATTTCCATGCTGTTAAAGCCCTCGATTTTGGTTATTGTGCTAATAGCCAAAAAGCACTCTGCTGGAGCCAGTTTGACTGAGACTGTATTCCCCGTGTAGAAGATTAGTCCCTGTGTTATTTAATGTCACTTTAGCTATTATTGCAGGATTTACAGCTGATGCAGCGTCTGGTGTCTACCTTCCCTGCTTATTATCCCACACAGGGCTATGGCTATTCCCTGCTGTGCTGTGGACACATGTTAGCAAACCACTGATTCCCATCCCTTCTTTTCTTCTGACTGAAGCTGAATGATACCCTATGTGACCTTTCAATGCACCACTTTGGCCATGCTTGTGTGGTTTCCATTGTTAACTCGTGTATTGAAATGCATGTGTGTGTTGCCAGGTGTGAAGGGTTAAATTACAAGTGTGTGCTTGTGTGTGCGTGCATGTGTTTATGGTCATTGTGTTGGTAGTTGAGAGAGAGCATGTGCAGATCAGATTGTAACCAGTAAGGTAATGATTCATAAGACAGCCAGTAGGACTTATCCACTAATAGATCTCCTGGGAGATAACCTAATCCCCCAACAATATCTCCTTATCATATTACAAGTGAACTATGTTCAGAATGGGCTTCTCTATCCACAAATGAATACTAAGCCCTATACTTACCTTTAAGCTTATTAGATTTGATCTGAAACAGAGCAGTATCAAGTATTCTCCCTGATGCAAAGCTGATCAGAGATAATAATCCTTTCTGAGATTAGTTTTAATTTCACAGTCTACCGATTGCCAGGACTTTATATAAAACAATGTATGTTTTTTCCAAAGCTATAAGCTTTAAAAACATTGCTGAAATAACTCAAACTTAGTTAATTATAATCAAAGGAGTGGATTCCGTATAGTGGAGAGTTACTCCATACTGTAGGACAGTAAATACACTATGTAATCTGCTCATTGAGTGCTTTTGTCATCCACTGAGATCACAAGAGGGAGCTTGTCAGTGGCAAATGAAAGTTAGACTTCTTTTCAAGGTGCGGATTGGAGATTAGTAGTAATGCTCATCTCTATCTTTCTGTCCGCTTTCACAGAGATGATACGATTTGCAAACGACAAGACCCCTTTTCTCTCTCTCACTTGCTCTTTCTGTCTCCCTCGCCCATCTATTACTGCCTTGTCTTCCCTCTCTCATGTTACCCTTCTGGTTTCTTCTCTTTATCCCTTTCTCTCAGATTGACTAAGCTCGAAAGTGGGTTACTAACTCTTTTCAAGATTCCAAGAGGAAGAGATTGTATGAGTGAGTAGATATTCTGAACAGAGCCCCAAGAGGCTTTGTGTTACCACACACAGACTCACCGGGCATCTGCTAGACTTTGGAGGCCTTCATTTTTCTTCTCAAGTCCTCGTTAGTAACAGTGATATTGCCAATGATACTTGTTGACAATATGAAAAAAATAACATCAAAACTCCAGCTCAACATTCATGAATTTCTCATAACGTTGCTTCCTTTTTGACCATATGACTATAAAATGTTATTTCGCTTAATGAAAAATTAAATTGTTGCTTAGCTTAAAACCCGAGGGCGTAGTTGAAGGAGGGCAGGGTATTATATCTGTTAAGACTTTAATTCATTTTGTACTTTTTGATGTGGCTGCTCTGTCATCTCAACACCACTTTTTCTAGTTGGCCCTGTGTAGAGGAAGGGACTGAACCTTTCTATGCTGCTCCCTGCTCATCTGGAGTTTATATATTCAGGTTTGGGTGTGTAGCCAATACTGCCCTACAAAGCAAAAAGGCAGTAACTACGCAGAGTGCAGAACTGAGAAAAATGACTTTAAAGTTATCCTGTAATCCAGCCGTTTAGTTACTGTACAAACCACTACCATTTTTCTCCAAAACGACACACATTTGAGATAAGATGTTTTGTCACATAACAAAGGATGCCTTGAATATCATGAAAATGATAATAACTCATTTGACCAAAAATGCAGTTACTGCCTTTTTGCTTTGTAGGGCAGAATAGTTCCCCTAGGAGTCATCACAGTCAATTTACACCTTAGTGAGGAATCACAGATGAATTAATGTATTCAGTGGCGGTTCTACACAGGGGCCTCCAGGGGCCACTGCCCCTGTGAAGAAGCCCTTGGCCCCTGCTGTGGCCCCTGTGTCAAATTAATAATAAAATGATCAATTTATCATGATTAACGACGGAACAATTCTTACCTATTTTTTGTTCAAACAATATCTCATTGTACACAAAAGGAACCCATAATGTGTACATTGTATAATAGTTTAATTGTGCAATAAAAGCTAAATATAAAAATCATTCTCACTGTACTACACTTTCAAAATTAAAAAAAGTAATTGTGCACAAAAATGAGAAATGTCATTGTCGTACAAAAATAACTGTTAATGTTGGTAAGTCTCATTGCTTCAATCAATGTAGTTCTTCTAAATATGAGACTTTTAGCTAAAATAAAGGTTTTGAATGCTTAAATATCATTTTTGACGATTTTTAATGTGCCCCTCTAATTAAACACTGGCCCCTCCTTGGCCCCCACGATAAAACTGGTCTAGAACCGCCACTGAATGTATTTTCCATAAGATTGACTTGTTTTGTGTCCATCATAACAACGTTGTGTTGTGACATGTTTTTCAAAGTCTTGCTTTAGTTCTGAGGTGAATATGTGCATTGGAATGTATGAATTAATAGGAAACTCAAAAAAAATGAAGAGCTTAAATTTTCACAACACATTTTTTATAACAGTACATTATATTATAGTATTTGAAAAGTAATTTTCAATTTTGAAAGAGTAGGAAAGAGTCTTTTTTTTTTCTTGTTTACACTATAGCTTAGCCTTTTAGGCCTCACCAAATCAAACAATCAGAGCAGCAAAACTTCATCTTAAGTGAGCTGCTCTCCGACTATAAACATATGCATCTTAAATTTCATTTTTAAGGTTCACAAGCCAAAAACAGTTGGGAGCCACTGATTTAGAGGAGAAGATTTACGTTTAATTAGTATTCATATAATAAACCTGTTGTGCTGGTATTGCTATACTTCACTGGACATAGTCAGCAGGGGAGCCAACATGGAACTCCCCTCAAAGTCTTTCCAGCTGCATTGGATTACAGCACATACACATACAGGTGCTGTGCTTTCAGCTATGTTTACTTACAGAGCACACTAGCATTTCCTATCCGTTTCACTTGCAATAGTTTTTAATTTAGTGCATGGAATGTAGGTTTCCTTTGAAATGCAGCTTTGGAAATGTGCCAGCGTCATCGTGTGCTGCTTAAGTCTCTGTTCCACGTTCTCAGATAATGACAGGATTTTGTATTGACTGTCGAAACTGCTCTTATTTCAGCTCTTGTTTCATTACATGGCGTTGGCGTGCGTTCAATAGGTTGCTACACAAGTTTGATTCATGATTGTTCCCCACTGCTTGTTATTAGTGCAGCATCAAAGCTAGACTTGGTAAACACATTTGCATTTTAATGACTGATATAGATTGTTCCCCTGCTCAATACCACCATCAACCCACAGCCCACCCCTGTCTGCATAGATAAAAAGTGGGCTGCACCTAGTTGGCTTAAAAAACACTCAATAAACACACAATAATAGTGACAATTAGAAGCCAGATGTGGCATCCATGAGCATGCAAGGCTGCTTTATTTTTGAAGAGGCAGCATACCGGCCTATCAACTCTCCAAGGTTCCAGGTGACAGCAGGCCAAGAACTAAACTCTGGATATGGTAATTAAGGAAATAACTGGGTTAATGTGTCCACATTGTGGAATGGTGCAGTTAATGTTAATGAAGAGAGATTGAGCGGTTGAAAATTACATCTCAAAGCACAAATGGATGTCATCAGAGCAGCAATCAACCAATGACAAGTGAGCATTTGAGGGACCAGATCATCTTTGTGTTCCCAACTCACGTTTTCTTCCCCTGCCACCTGCAGAGGATGATGCTACCCATTAAGGAGAGTTTGCCTCTGTGGGCATGTAATCTGATGCAAATTAGAGCAACAGACTGCCAAATGGAGCGCTTGTAGCAGGTAACACAGCCAAGCTACATACCTGTAGTGTGGCGGTGTGTCCGTGTGTTACTCAGATAGCCCTCTCGTTAAAGACTCTGTGAAATTGATGAGTCCCTCGCATTGATCTTCAGTATCTTTGCATGCCACTTGCCAGGAAATGTACACTGCAGCAATGAATGAATGTTGTGTTGCAGAGGAGGTGGTTAGCTTATTATGTTTGGCTTTTCCACCAACACCACTATCGTTGTCAAATGTTTGCAAGTATCTAACGCCAGTCCCTCTCTAAATATGTGCTCAGAGAACAGACGATGAAAGCTCCTTCCTCGAGGTGAAAGACATGACAATAAGTCCATTGTCTGTGTACTTGCTTTGGCTGCCTTTCTACACTGCTTCCTCACACGCCTTTTTGTTCATGTTGTGATAAAAACATATTTTCTTGCAGTATTTTCCAGGGAGAACAATTTATGTTTCGCAGCAGAGATAATGTGTGCAAATGTTTTCTTCAGTGGTCCACTCACTGTTAAGATCCTGTTCTTGGATGTGTACAAAGCCTCCAAAACCTTTTTGCTATGTCACCCATCGACAACCAATTAAGCCAATAACAATGATTTTCACAGATAGCTCTGTGTTTTTTGAGCGAAAAGAAAATATAATTGGCTGAAGAAAGTGAAGTTTAAATGCATGGGTTCTTGTTTCAATAAAACAATTGCTTTTTTGTATTTTACTGACAGTAGTGTTGTCACTTCACAATGCTAGACAGGCTGGAGGATGAGAGGAGGGCAGCTGGGGAGACTCTAATTTATCTGTTTGTCTGTGTTTTCCTCCCCACAGTAGAAGGGGGAAGAAGGCTGTAACAGGGCCCGGCTCCACAGGGGAGAGTTGTGTTTAGTGGTGGCATTGATTTTATAAAAGGTTGCGCAGTGGGGAGGCTAGGTAGGCCTGTCAACCTTAGCTCTCACCAAAGCACATCATACTGTCAAGCTAATTGTGCCTTCTCTGTAATCCCACAACCGTAAAAAGGACACAGTATGCAAACATATTGAGGGCTGGACGCAATTCATTACATTCACTCGTTACTGTAACACAGTTGTTCTTTTTTGTGCGATTGTGCTTTGGTATTTTACATTTACATCAGTACTTTTACTTATCACAAGTATTTAAGTTTCAAGTCACATGAGTAAGAACAAAAAACATCCATGTTGGCTGACTGTTATTGATTTAATTATTAGCAAGCTATTAAATGTACTGTATGTGTTATATTAATGCTTGTTGCACCTGCTGCTATAGATCCTTATCTATTGATGACCATTTGTTGCTAAATTGCCTCAGTTTTGTCCTTTATTCTGGGTAATTCTACACTGTAAAACCCAATGTTGCCTGTTTATTATCATAACTTTTTTTTCCCTTTTCAATACAACAAAGATTTGTGTAAAAAGTCATTTAACTTAAAAAATTGACTCAAATTGTAAGATTAATTTGCATTAACTCCATTGTTATTATTATTTCGCAGCATGGAGACTCAAATATTTAAGTTGAAGCAACAAGTTGGGTTTTACAGTGTAATAATGCAACACTGAGGAAGGCGGTTTTGCATTTCTAGTTCATAATGAGTTACATGCACAACTGCAAAATTCTGTGTATGGAAAGAGAACTCGTGGCATGATTTTCTTCAGATAATGCATATGTTGCCATGTTAAACAATTTGATTTGCATATTACTTTCCATCCAGTATTTTTCCTCCCACCACTTCTACGCAGATTAAGTGTTCTGCAGTTGGATGCATGTCATGGAGGTAAAAAGTTCAGGAAGCGGATAAAAAGATGCACCTGTAGAGAGAGAAAGCTGGATTGGCAGATTAACATAGTTAGTTTGACAGCCAGTTCTATGGCGCCCAGTTCCAGGAGGGCCGAGGATGTAATGGGACAGCGACAGCGGCAGTAAAACATGAACGGGTCAGACAGATGAAGACAAGAAGGGAGAGGACATAGTTGGTAAGAAGGAGATGAACTGGCAATGAAAGTACTTTTATTTGTACAGGCTGGAGGACACACACACTCACAGAGCCAGAGGCAGTTCATCAACTGCTTGTCAATGCCCCCCCCCCCTCTCTTCTTCTCTTTTTAAAGGGGAAGCTTGTCAGGGTCAGGTGTAGAGATAACCTAAGCTGGACACCAAACATCCACTACCTCTCCACTGAAGTTGCAAACAAAACAACTAAACTTTACCACAATTCAATTTAGCTTTGTCACACCGTCAGAGAGAAATCGTCATAAGTTGATACACGTTTATAAAGACTGAGGAGAAATACTCCTATCTTTACAGTTCATGGTGTTTTTTGCAAGGCAGTAGTTGTGTTTCCTTCAACACATTTCTACGCGCATTTTAAAGATTTGAATGACAAAAGCTCGATGGAAATAGCAAAATTTTATAAAACTTCAGGTTGTTTTTGTCTTTATTTTTTATGCGGTAATAGGAGATGGAAACTCTTTTTCCGTTCAGACGTAGGGAACATGTAACACGTGAAGAAGAAGAAGAAGAAGAAGAAGAAGAAGAAGAAGAAGAAGAAGAAGAAGAAGAAGAAGAAGAAGAAGAAGAAGAAGAAGAAGAAGAAGAAGAAGAAGAAGAAGAAGAAGAAGAAGAAGAAGAAGAAGAAGAAGAAGAAGAAGAAGAAGAAGAAGAAGAAGAAGAAGAATCCTGTTTCCACTCTTATACTTTGATGTCTGGCACAAACAAAACAAAGATATCAATATTCCGTCTTTGTGGAGAATGTAAAATGCTAAAATGTAATGAATGTGTTGAAAATGGCGTGTGAGAAGAAGAAGAAGAACCTCTTAACTTCTTTTTTGTTGTTGTTTTTTCAGTCTTGCACAATCTCTACTTCTACAACTGTCCATAAATTGCTTTTTTTTGTAATGCGCCATTTCAAAATTTTGCTTCAATTTGGCCTCCAACTTTATTGGAAAGACAGCTACTGTGTAGTTTTGGCAAAAGCATGTGAGAAACACATGTAAGACAGCTGCTGCACACATCTATTATTCCACAAATAAATAGATTTTAAGTGCCAGTTTTCTGTCACTCATTAGACACTATTCTCTGGTAAATCCATTTGCCTTCTAGGAAGAACATCTTACTGTATCCCCCCTGTCATTTGTTTTCTGCACCGTGACACCCAGCAGTTTTTTGACTGGCGAGTCACACAAAGCTCCTCCGTCCGCCTGCTGAGCCGCATGACAAAAAAACTCTTGGGGAGATCATTTTATCTTACTCTTGATTGCCAGATAATTATCAGTTAATTATTTAGAGCCTTAAATTAATTTGCTAAAAATAGCCTCTGTGCCTCTGCGTTGCCAATGGAGACGGCTCCATTATTCCTTTCTCCCCGGTCTGCATCTCTCCTTCTCCAGCTCCCCTTCTTTGACAGCTACTTCTGCCACTCACGTCTGACTGCAATCTAATAAAGGAGGAGGTTGTCTTTTTACATTTAAAGCAACATAACGTAACCATAATGTTTCAGCACTCATTGTATAAATATCTCCATGTTATGTTTGCCATGCCTCTCTCTGCCCGTTGTGAAAATTAGATTTAATTTACAACATGTCACTCTATAGAAACTGAAGTTATGATTAAAAAGGCAATATAAAAAGTTATTTCAAAGGCCCCAAGTTTATATTTCCAAGGCAAACTTTATTGAGTGGCATCCACTGTCTTGTGACTTTGCTGTTGGTTGTGTCCACCAGTAACATAGCCTGTACTTTACAACACTCTTTAGTGGATAGCATCTTCTTTTTACTTTAAACTCCACTCTTAGGACACTTCATTAGCCCGAAAGTGTTCTGAACAAAGAAATGTGCTGTAAGTGGTCTTATAATGGGATTCATTGGCTTTAAGAATCGAAATTTACCTCTTTTTTTCCTTCTGCATGCACACACACACACACACACACACACACAAAAACTACACACACACACACACACACACTGAACCAGGGGCCAAATAGGCTGACCTGCTGAATGGGTTTGTGCTGTGGTAATGATAAGGCTATTGAATGGAGCTGTACTCTGTCACGCTAGCTGCTGGGTCAGTGGTGGTACTGAAGGAATCTGATCAATATACAGTCTCTCTCTCTCTCTCTTTCTCTCTCCCTCTCTCCCCCTTCTAACTGTCTTTCCCACATTCTTTCTTTTTCTACAAACAAATTAAAAACTTGTTGACCAGTTGCACTCTCAAATGCATTTCCCTCTCAGGCTTGTGTCAGTGAAACATGCTTACTCAAACCATCTTTACTGCTACAGTTAAAGCCATTAAAAGCTATGAGCTGCTATCTCAAACGGCCAACCTGAATTGAAAACATTGATTATCATATTTTGAATAAATAAGTGTAACTGTTTAGAAATTGATTTTCACTTTGTCTGAGCAATTTAATGATTTGTATATGAACCACACTAGTTGACCTTGTGAGTTGTCAGATTTATCTCTTTGTCTTTGGCTCTCGCACACACACACACACACACACACACACACACTTGCATATCTAATTGATTTGAGTATCTCAGTCTTTGTTGTGGATTGTGAAAATAATATTCTCCATATCCAGTAGCTAACCCTTGCCCTCATTCCCATATTAAAACAGATCAACGCTTGATGTTACCGTTGAGTTATTTATAGCATATCAATATAATTTCCATAATATTAAGAAATCCCACTATAGTTCATGTTCCGTTCATTTTGGAGCAACAGTCCAACATGAATGCAGGATATTCCATTAACACTTAAAACACTCCTCAGCAGTCTAAAGGCACACATCAAAGGCAACCCAACATGATGTCCATTTGCAAACTGCGCTGCCTAGCTTGATTACTGGTCTGTTCAGGAGGCATGCATTAAGTGGCCACCTAAGAGGTCCCATTTCCTGCTTTATCCACTCTGATCATACATAGAAGATGTAATCTGGACATGCTGTGAGCAAACTCTGGTCAAATAGCATTTTTGAAATACTTCAGTACACTTCTCATCCCGACTGGGAGTCGCTACTTTTATAGAAAGAATTTACCACATTACAGTAATTTAGGCAATTATCATGTATTAGGCACAGGCACATGCAGTATAAGTAATACTTTGCTGGGGTTTTTTTAGCATCCATTTGCGCCATTTTGCTGTTACTCTTGCAAACTTAAATTAACAATGCATATTTAATAGTTAACACATTTTAACAACTAGTGTGTAGCTGCATAAATTAGTGAATGGCTGAAAACACAACAGCTCCAGAGATGCATGTCTTTAACCCTATAAAGCCTGAACCATGAAATAATTGCCAGAAAATTCAATTTTTATAAAAACTGAGTGCTTATTAACCTGCTGACGAATTTTAAAAAACAAATAAATTGCATATATGAATTCTTAGTCAGGTCTTTTTGTGCAATTTGTTGCTCAGTTTTTTTTCTTGAACTAACAAAAACATATAACCCCTAACATTTTTAACCTATTAAGACTTTGACTTTACCTTTTTCCTCAAACATTCAAAATACATATTTTTTCCATATAACACAACATCATACATCTGCTGATATGAAGTTTTTTAATGCAGCAATGACTGATCCACTCGTGGAACCTGCATATCACTTTTGCTACATCTGGTATTTTTGTGCAATTTGTTGCTCAGTTTGTTTATCTTCAACACATGTATACATCAGGTTTTTGATGATGTAGAGGTCTCAAAAACTACTGTATCTAATATGATACACTTGGCCTTATAGGGTTAAACGCAGACATGTTTCTGTGTGTTTGCCTTTGCTTGAACTCAAAACAATGAAACTAAAACCTCCAACAGATATCGTAGGATTCATAATAGAACATAGTGTTCAACACTATCCACATCAACAAAAAAAGAAATGAAAAAAAAAAGACAACCCATTAAATAAATTGCTTTGAATGTGCTGTCTGTATATTAGAGATAAACATGACTAAAATACACCTACAGTAGTTATGATGCAGTGAAAACCTGCTGGACGATGAGTGTGCATGTCTGTGCGAGAGTAGGTTTGCAAAAACGCTTGTTAGAGGCAGATAAAGACTGTTAAAACAAAGAGGCAGAGAGACAGAGACAGAGCACAAAACAGAAAGTGCAGACCAGCAATTGTGATTCATCACTGTCATCGTCGCATAGAACTACATAGACATAGCATGTGCAAGGAAACAAGTCTATACTGTGCAGCCCACACAGTCTTTGTACTCCCTCAGTTGCAAAGCAAGACAAGTCTTTTAAATTGATCATACTGCGAGGAAATAGCTGGTTCTCCTCGCCAGTAGGAGTTCAGGAGCATAGTGTGTTTGTATTCCGATGTATTATCTAGAAAGAAGGCGAGCCAGGTCAGAAAGTGGGGCGATGTAAATGAGACACAGTGCAGCACAAATGGCAGTAGTTGTGCTTGGCGATGTAGTTTATATAGATGTTTGTTTAAAGCAATATGTGCATGGGTAACACTTTACAATAACCAACTAAATAATGTTTATAGATGGTTTATAAACCAATTATTAACCATTTACAAAATGCTTTACATATTTAATCATTAAATGTTTTCAACCAATTCCTTAAAGGTATATGAATCATTTCAAAATCATTTACATAGTTAATATCCAATCCAATCCAATCCACTTAATTTATATAGCACAATTTTAGCAAACACAAGGTTTCCAAAGTGCTGCACAAACAATAAACACATAACACAATACAAAGAGATGTAGTAAACAATAGATCAGTAAGATGCAATAAGATAAAATAAATTAAAAATGGGATAAAAATAAATAAAATAAAATGTAAAATGTACTACACACAGTACAATATGGTGTTAAAATATTAAAATGGGTGCAACTAAAACTATTTATAAACAATGAATTATAATTTAATTGTTTGTTAATGGTAAAGTAGCTATAAACTTACATTAATAGACATGTTTATAAATGAATATACATCTATTTGCCATTTATACATGATTAAGTTAGTTAAACATTAATAAATTATGTATTTACCATTCTAAATGGTCTATAAACAGTTTATAACTGATGATTAAACATTAATAAACTATCTGTTTACCATTTATAAATGATGGTTATTGTAAAGTGTTACCTGTGCATGTTATATCAGTGTTCAAAGTCGTGTATTAAATGCACCTAAATAAGATTAAACAATTAAACTGGACGCATATATAAATCCATGAGAGGGAACGATTGTATTCATCTTTCTACCAGTTTGAAGCAGCTTTTTGCTGAGAGAAAGAGGGCGTTAGTTGGCGTTATTGAAGACCAAATCAATGAATATGCAACACTGAGTATCACTGGCATCTCAAACATTACTCAAGGATGTATTTCTGAATGATAAATATATAATGAATAAAACATGCACTCGCATCTGTGTTTACTGTAGATGTTGTATATATATATATATATATATATATATATATATATATATGGGTGTTTCTGCAACTACGGTCACTTTTGACTCTCCCAAATTAAAAAAATCAACCTCGATGAATTTAAATTTTAACCATCAGAGTCTGTAATACATATTAACATTTTAATCTGGAAAATGTTTATTTTTTTATGGTTTTCATCACTTTTTCTTACAAAATGTCCTTACCGCAACATTAAAATAACGTTCATTTTATACATTTTCCTTTTTGAATTTCTACAAAATGTTAAAACATTTACATTTATTTTCATCAAGTTTTGTGCATCATTGTAAAAACTGATATAAAAAAATAATAGAAATTAGGGGATTGCTGCGGTAATGACATCTTGCGTCACAATGTGAATGGAAAATGTTAATAATGTAACATTAAGAATAAGCTACTGTAGAGACAAAACAAGGTATTTTCATGTCAAAGATAGTAGAGGTATTGCAGTTAAGACAGTCAAACTGATTTTCATGTGTCTAGTTTTGTAAACAATATAACATATATATATATATATGTGTGTTATATTGTTTACAAGCTTACCAGTGCCTATTAAATGACATGTCTGTGTTCCTGCACATACAGTACTTGTCTCTTCAAGGGCCATCTTGTGAGCCATTGAAATGTAGACTTTGGGATTGATGTTTACCGATTAGATCAGCATCAGGGGAGAGTGAGACACTTGACCTTTTACAGTTTGACAAGTATGAACATTGTAAACACATTGGATTTGCATTGTCATGTTTCCACTCTGTGAAAATTACAGTGAAAGGCACGGCCCCTGGGCATTGATGTGACATGAGATTGCTTTTGGATGAGGATAAAAGGATGACAACAACATAAAAGGTCATCAAAGATAAAACTGTGTGTGCATGTGGGTGTGTTTTTCACTAATTTTAATGGGACTGTGTGTTGTGTTCACATCGCTCTCTCTCCGACACCATTATAACGTACACCGAATTATTTTTCAAAATTTTTCTATGCTATCTCTTTCCTTTTTAATAGCCTATCCATGATTCAACAGGTCATTCCCATGGACTTAATCCCCTCATATCTAATTTATATAGTCTCTTTTCCTTTATCAGATGTAGTCATTACACCCACCAGCCTGCCCCTCATTGAGTTGTTCCAACACCAGCTGGGTGCTGTAGTGAAGAGCCTTGAATGCTTAAGCAGAAACAACCTTCCTCTCTACAGGTATAAATATTTCAGGGGCAGACGGGCAGAATAAATTGACAGTAAAATTGACATCAAATCTAGCTTTTAATTTCAAGAGAAAAAAGGAGGTTGGTGCTGCAGGGAGGATGATGGAGATGAGTATAGAGAGACGAAAGGTCGTGACCCCTGTGTTAAAGTGGTAATATAATTTACTGAGCCTGTGATGTGTGAAAAATACATCCCTCACTGTTATTAAATATAAATATATATATGTGTGTGTGTGGGTGTGTGTGCATATGCTGTCTCTCTCCCTCTCGACTGTATACTCGGAGTGGGGAAAAAAAACAAAAAATGAATGATTTTCACTGCAAAGTCACTTCAGGAAGCAAGGTTAAGAGGTTAAAGTGGAGTCAGATCACTGCAGCAACACACCAAGTATTACATTAATTACATTCTGGAAGGGAGGGAGATGGCATCGAGTAATCACCACCCTGTTGGCACCTTCTGTAATCCAACAGAGAGAGAGAGAAGAGAGAGAAAAGAGACACAGTTCTGTGTGGATGTGTGTGTGCATATTGGAGTGTGTGCAGTCACAAAGACGGATCAACAGGATAGAGTTTCTCGATGGCACACGGTTGATTTCCATCCAAGGTGTTGTTTTGATTACTTTGGACAAAGTCCAGCAATTTTCAAAGAGTATTGTTTCACTAAGGCATTCAGTTTGGTACAGATTTAATTATTTTCACCATGTGAAATGAACCTGACTTGAATTCTTTATTCTTCGCCTCTCAGGTTCCCATTTCACATGAGCTCAGATTGTAGAGGCCTAAAACACTTAAAATATTGTGGTTTTTATTTAATTATTTATCCAGAGAGGTGGATAATTAGTTTATAAATGAGGTTTGGTTTTTCAAAGATAACAGAAAACTTTTTTTTTTTCTGTAGCTTGGTAGTAACCTGTCAGATTGAAATGTCCTTAACTTGTTAACTAGTTTCCCCAGAACTTTTAATTAATCCATTGAAATATCTCAGTCAACTGCACTGCAAAAAAAGAAAAGTTGGGTGAACTCAAAATTTCAAGGCAACAAACTTCGATAAAATTTTAAGTTGGGCAATTAAACTAATTATTTTAAGTTTTGTTTTTGAGTTTGCTCAACTCTGAATTCAGATATTTGAACTTATAATTTTACATTGTTATAACTTTTAATCCTTACTTCTGCTAACTTCTGCAATGTGCTGAATTGGCACGATTGTAACGCCGCTATGAAATGTCAGCTAATGTTGCGACCACAATTTTGAGTTAGCATTGATACGCTAATTGCTACTGTTAGCGCCGCTAGCATCAGTTAGCCGCTAGCTTTCGCTAATGACCGAATTTCACCGCTTTCCCGCATTTCACAACAAAGAAATAAGAGTTATCAGAACTATTGTCCCTTGTTGTGAACCCCAACTTAAAGATATAAGTAACAACAACTCACCAACTTGTTTTTGAGCAGACAACTGGCTTCCTTTGTTGTGCTAACTGACATTATTGCCCTAAATGTCAATAATTTATATTTCCAAGTTTTACCAACTTAAATCACTGTTTTAGGCCAAAAAATACAAGTTGGCTTTCTTTGCAGTGTGAATGGATTAGTTCAAAACCTGCTTCAGGCATTCATGGTTCCCAGATGGTGTTTTCTTAAGACTCTGCTGATTCTTGATGACTATTGGATGGACTGATATTTGGCACATGCATTTATGATCCCCAGAGGATGAATTGTATATAATTAGTTGTAATGAGGTGATTTTTCATCTAATAAATGGTAGCATTCAAAAAATGATGGCGAACATTGTTGCTTAATATCAGCATATTAACATTTCCATTGTGATTCTGACTCTGGCTCACTAACTGAAGGAAAGCACAGTCGAATTGTGCTGCTCATTGTTTCACTCAGAACTTTTTATTTCCTTGGACTGAGTTTTGTAGCCTATTAAATTAAATATCAGAACATCTAGAATTTTTGTTGGAAATTTATAAAAAACTTATGTGTGTTCTCTTGGAATGCTGGGAAAAACAGATGACATTTGGTTTGTTATAAATGTGAGAAATTGAACATGGAACTGGTTACTTATTGGAATCAATTTGGTTACTGGGGGCTGATCTGATCAGTTCCCTTGAACATGCAGGCCCTTATCTATCTATGCAACATCAAGTCTACATTATTTATGATTTCAGCTTTGGTGAGATTCTCCAAAAATCTAGATTTCTATCTTTTATATCCTTATAAAGCCTTCTGGTTGCATGTTATTGTTTTAATAATTAAATATATTCATTAATAAAATAAAGGAGACATGTTGTTTTCAGACTCCCTTTAAAAGAAGAACATCCAGTCAGTTCATCCGTTCACCCTGAGACACATATAAGTTCATATGCAGGCTGGACAGTGCTGGATAATGTTACAAATATAATTTATTTATAATTTATTTTCATCTTCAACCTGTCCAGAGTGTAGCCCACTTCTCAACCAGTGTCAGCTATGATAAGCTCCAGCCCCTCATGAATCTAGTTGGTTACAGATAATGAGTAAATTAATCATAATCCACGTTAGAGACACATACAATACAATAATATATTAAAACTAGAAAATTTCCTCTGGGGGAAATTTTGAAAGGGCCACGGGGGCTACTGCCGGTGTGTGTACACTATGATGAGATTCTTCAGAGTTTTAAACAATACTACTAATGTTATGATACTATTCCTCTTCAAGTATTTATTTATACAGCAACCTATGCCCTTTAACCTCAAAATGTGTGTGTGTGTGTGTGTGTGTGCGTGCGTGTATCTTTAACTGATATTACATTAAATGACCAGTGTGTGTGTGCGTGCGTGTATCTTTAACTGTTATTACATTAAATGACCAGTGTGTGTGTGCGTGCGTGTATCTTTAACTGTTATTACATTAAATCATCGTTTTAAATTGATAATTTCATTATTAATTTGACACAGGGGCCACAGCAGGGGCCAAGGGCTTCTTCCCAGGGGCAGTGGCCCCTGGAGGCCCCTGTGTAGAACCACCACTGATGCTCTCTCCTTTTAGATTTTAGCAAATCCTCTTTCCTTCCTGCCCTCCCTCTCACCATTACACCCTCCCACCTCCCTCCATCCACCCTGAGCACCAGGTCACATCCCAATTTTCCGGAACTAGCTGCTCTGCTAATTCCCTCTGAGAGGCCCAGTGTGTGTGTGTGTGTGTGTGTGTGTGTGTGTGTGTGCTGTGGCCCAACTCAGGATGCTGTCAGCCTCTTTTCTGCTCGCCCTGCAGACCTCCCTCAGCTTGTAGCGCCACACACACAACAGAGCAGTCCTGTCCTTCTCTCTGAACCTTCCTTACAGTGTGGAGAGAAATACTGTCATGTCAGTTGTTGGCTAATGGGGAAAAATATTTTTAAACCTAACTACACAGCATCTATGAAGTCTTCGTCTCGCTATTTTTGTATGAAGCTAGAAAAAAGGAAGAATTTCAGATTATTAGAGTACAAAAAAAGAAGAATTTTAGATTATTAGGAGTATAAAAACTTAAAGCAGAGCTGCTGTATTCATACATTTGAGCAGCAAGAAATACTTTTTAAATCTAATCGTCTGAATTCTCTCTCTCTCTCTCTCGCTCTCGCTCTCCCACTCACTTTGTGCCCTACCTCTGCACTACATTCCTTCATCCCTCTCTCATCCTGCTCTCGCTCTCAACATGATGGGTTGTGTCCAGTCAGTGGGCAGCTTTGGTGTAATTTGGCCCACAGGGGCTGTTGGCAGTAGGTGTGGGGATAAAGGGAGCAGGGATGGTGGGGTTTGGAGAAAAGCAGGCTTAGTGTGGGGCCTTGGATGGAGGGGCCAGCGAGCACATAGGAAAAGCATTAAATAAACATTAATGCAACTAGGTTACAGGAGATTTATTAAGGAGGCTTTTTGGGCCCCCACTGTAGGGTTTTATGCAGCACTTTAATAACTCTCTCATGCACGCAGGTAAACAAACCAGGTAATTTATTGCCTTCCTCATAGGTGGCCATTGTAAAAACTGTTTTAACTTTTTTTTTTTTGGCCCATAAATGGATTTTTTTTTCCTCCTCTTTCACTGGGTTTTATCACAAAATTGAATAGAGTCTGGCTCCGAAAAAGCTTTTTTTACATCTAGGGTAAGTCTGACTTGGATATGATTTTGATGTCACTTTGTGGTGTTAAAAATGAGTGCCCTTAATCGCAGCTTACTGATGTTAAATGTACCCTTTCTGGCATGTCAAACACACAGATAAAAAGTGACTGATTAAACACAGTAATGAGGACACTGTGGCAGGACAAAGAACTAATTCTAGATTTTTTACAAGGACGGGGTTGGTTCTGGCAACAACAGAAGATTTGAGAGAGAATTATAAAAACATGAACTAGCGGAGCACTGCCATCGACATCATATTTTACATCTGACATTGTCTTTGTAAATCAGCACTGTCAGATAAGACGCTGTCAGAAAGTGGAGTTGTGGAAGCCAAGCCGTAGTCTGTAATGTTTAGTGACTTGCTGCTATTCCACAAGCCCTTTTTGAACATGATTATTTAACCTGCTTTATTGAAATAGTCTTTAGAACAGTCCTACCTAGGCTATGCAGAAATGCAAAAAAAGATGAGGCACAGAGCTATAAATTGCTTGTTTTTGCAAATTTCGATTTCTAATATGGCCATTAGCATAAAATCCAGCAAGCACTCCACTGATATCTTTAGTAGCATTCACATTTGCAGCATTGAGCCCTCAAGCCCTGCAGCAATTGTCTTGCTTGGCGGTGCGGAGGTGCAGTGCACAGGAAGTGCAGGCAGTACCACTTCTCTGAGGACAGCTAGGAGAGGAGAGCAGAGACTGACAAACAGGGTCAGGCCAACCAAAGGCTGCATGATGCTTTACCTTGAGACTCATCGCCTCTGCTCCCTGCTCTGCATCAGGCCCAAGTGACCAGAATACCAGACACGGCTCAGACAGCGTTCTTCTGAAAGTTCACTCTGAGTCGGAGACAAAGAAGGGAGTTTGTTGTTTCAGTGAGAGAATATCAAGGGGAAGTGTAGAAAGAATTATAAAGAGAATATGTTTGAAAGAGACAGTGGTGGACAGGGAGAAAGACAGAGAAAAAGAATTATCTTTGGAGAAAGAGAGACAATAAAGGCTACAATGACTGTGAGAAAAGGGAGAAAAAATAGTAAAGGACAACCTGACAGACAGACATTCAAAAAATGGGTGTGTGACAGTGTGCATGTGCACTATATTTGTGCTTATATATGTGTGTGTGAGTGTGCGTGCCTGTTCGTTCTGTGACTGTGTGTGTGTTTGGTGAAGGCTCAAGCATACCGGTTGTGTTGCTGCAGGATAGTGTGTGTCAGGCTCCATCAATATGACATGTCTTTGATGTGGAAATACAAGGAGCAAAAGCCCAGTCAGCCTCAGTCCAGTCCCCAGCGGGACACATCTACCACTGTGCATGTGCATACATGTGTATTTGAGTGTGTGTGAGAGCAAGACTAAGAGAGAGAGAAAAAAGAAACACACACAGAACCACAAGCCACAACAAGCACCAAAAGTAACCACAGTTTTTAACTACCATTCTACAAAGGAGGCAACAGTTTTGACCTTAACGTATCCAGAACTAAAGGCACTGTGGACTCTGATTCTAGCAAGAATCAATATTGTGTCTACATGCTGTTAATAAGCATTTCCATGCCAGAATAACATTATGTCTTTTGCTCCTAAATTGACACATTAATATTTTGTTTGCTTTTTGGCATGAACCTGTTGCTTTTTGTTGATTCCAGTTAAACATTATAAATATTTATGCTTTTCTCCTTTTATCCTTCAGAGGCAGTTTTTATTCTGACCCATTAGGAATTGTTGAGAGGGGGCATTTTAAGTGAAGCTCAGTCTAGCAAAACTGATTGCAGTAGTATTTTTGGATGAAGCACTGAGGTTGAGTTCCACTAATAAATGACACTGAACCATATGGTGCTGTTTGTGGTAGATTGCTCCCTAGAAAGGGACTTTTTCCCTTTACAATGAGCATTTTAAGACTTTTCCAACAAATACAACTGCAATAAAGTACAACTCTGTCAGCCCTTTGGATGTTGAAAAGATATCTTTCTTTGACAAAGTTTTACTTTTACATCTATCTGTCGGGCCCCTGAGTTTTCACACACAAGTGCAGTGAGGGGGAGGTGGACAAAAGAAGAGATAAAGGCAGTCTGACAGAAGCAGGGGGGATAAATCAGGTCCAGGCAGACAAGGAGATAGAGACAGGGAAGAGGAAAGACAGAAGGATGAGTCCATCCATCGGGCCCGTGTGTGGGCTTGCTGCTAACCTGGACTGTGCTGCTGCTGCTGCTGTTTTGGTAAATACTAGCTTGCAGGGAGGTAATCCGACCAGCCTACCCTGTCATCTCTTTTATTCCCTGTTAGCTGCTAAAAGGCCTCTCTACACACACACGCTTACATGCAAGCATATACAGTAAGAGCACAAATACATAACACACACACAGGCACATGGAAAGTGTTATTTAGATCCTCACATAGCTAATAATTTGCCTGGAGACACAGAACAATCCCTGGACCTCGACATGGATGTCTACCAAGATGACAGAACAAACAAACAAACCATGAATAAATGACAATGTACAAAAAAACAGTGGCTTTCACATAATAGTGGCAGATTGCTCACAAAGAACAATATCTTGGTTACTGTTGAGCCTTGACAATCACAGGCCGCATGCTGTACCACCAGCCTGACTATGTTGCCAAGGCGACTGCATATGAGCACTAATTGTGTATATCTGTACCTGTGACACTGTGAACAAGAGAAGTGAGCATGGCATGTAAAAGCACAGTTTGAAACCCACTTCTCTTTGTCATTTTAAAATGAGCATGTCAGTCTATATGCAAAGGTATATATCTATATATATATGTATATATATATATATATTATATAATATATATATATATATATATATGTAACTGTTTAGCACAAAAATGGCTATTTTTTAAAAATATTGAGGAATACATCATTTTAGCACCACATCCAATTTGTGCATTCTTGAGATTATTTTTTTATCCTGTTTTTTGAGCTACAATTTTACAAGACCCTTTTTTTTTTTAACCAATAATTTACCCAGATGAAGTCTTCTAGGCTTTGGATGCCTGTACGCTGTTAAGTTATCAGAGAAACAATATAAGGGAGATTTAAGAGAATAGAATAAGATAATAAAAGTGAATGCCAACTTTGACATGAAATAATTCATATAGTTGTACACACTTGCATTTTTCCCACATACAAGGACTTACATTATAGCTGTGTTTGCTTGTGTTTTTAAAATAAAATGGCAGCTAATCTGCTAAAACCTCTGGCTGGTTTGTAACCTTTCTGATCCTTTGACTGCTCTTGGCTGTTGCTCTCTTCGTCCTATTCTTAGAAACGTTGCCACATCATGAGAGCTCAGCAATTACTAGTAAGTACAATGTCATTATACCCAATAGAACTGATGGCCAGAGCTATAAAAATAAAACCAAATTTCTAAAAATTCAATTCCTCACCCTAGTAATAAGCTTTGAGCTGTTACAGATATTATAGCTATAATAAATATGGCCTCTTAAGAAGGAAGATTAAAATGATTGAAGCTGCAGCAGGTGTTGGATACCATTGAAACTAGTATTGGTGGAGTTCATATTGTATTTAGTGTCTTTTTTTTAATTCTGTGTTCGCAAGCATGTACATGCATGTATAACCACGTTAGTGTATTGTTGTGTGAAGTCGTACTCATCCCCACACAGGGTGTGTGAGTCTTGGAGTGTCCAAGTGCAGTCTCCATCAGGTCAGTGGCTGCTGTGATAATGCTTAACTGATGCCGGCTGTCAATAGCCATTCACCAGGAGAAAAGTGCTCGCCTGTTCAGTAAATTACACAGTGCGACGTGAGCTGTGAGGTTCAAAACAACCTGACCCCACTGTTGTTGGGAGAAACAATAGAACAATGACTGCAATCAGCTTTTCCAGCAGCCATCTGTGTCATGCTGCTGACTACAAAACACCTTTCCATTACTCCAGGGCTGCAGCTATTAGCTCACCATGCCATTGACTCCAAAGTGAGTTGGAGAGGTTATTGTAATGGCACATTAGATTGTCTGTGACCCTTCTTTATCCACTGTTTTGTTTTGTTGACCTTGACATAGGTGGGCTTTTTGAGTGCTATAAAGCCTCTAAAGTGATCATTTCTCACAATGGCGTGTTTTGTGACAGATGAACATATTTGTGAAGTGTCATTATTTTGCTGATAACCGTAGCTTTTGAATATGTTTGCTCTGTGTTTTTTATCCATTTTTCCTTAACGCTGTCTTCCTCACGGCTTCTCCAAGCATGCAAGAGAGCAGTACGAAAAACTCTCCACCATGCACAAGAACATGCAAAAGCTCTACGAGAGCATAGGAAGCTTCTACGCCTTTGACCCCCACTCGGTCGGTGTGGAGGATTTCTTCGGAGAACTGGCCAACTTTCGCATGCTGTTCCTGGTGAGTACTGTATATAACTTGCCATTTGTTCACACGTACATATATGAAAAGTCTCACATTTGCACTTCAGACTAACAGAAGCCATCACCCACACATGAGCATTATTTTGCACACACTTTCACTTGCTTAGAGCAGTAGTTCTCAAGCTTTTTGAGATGCGACCCCCAATTTAACTTGCATGTTGTCCGTGACCCCCGCTCACTGAACACAATCTCACACGCACAGTTAAGATCACCCAAAAAAGAAACAAAATGACCAAAAAAAGGAAACAAAATGACCAAAAAAGATAAAAAGTAACCACGAAATGATCAAAAAAAGACAAAAATGAGCAAAAAAGACACAAACTGACCAAAAACGACACAAAATGACCCAAAAAAAGACACAAAATGACCAAAAGAAGACACAAAATGTCCAAAAAAAGGAAACAAAATGACCAAAAAAGACACAAAATGACCAAAAAAAGACACTAAATGACCAAAAAAGACACAAAATGACCAAAAAAAGACATTAAGTGACCAAAAAGACTAAAATACATGAACACTTTAACACAGTGGAGACAGAGCTGACTTCCAAAATGATTTGGCGACCCCCAGAAATCCCCCAGGTTGAGAACAGCTGGCTTAGAGGATGACAGGGGAGAGAATTTTCACTCCTGTTTCACAACACTCCCACAACCAAAACTTCTATTCTGTCCCAATCCAGGAAGAATGACTCCACTTTTTCTAATGAGGGCCAGCTGCTTGCTCCTTGTTTCTACTGGCCTGTTGTTATTATGATTCCTGTCCTGCTCTCTCCTCTTGACTTTTTTTTAAAAATAATTTTGTGTGTGGCTTGGGAAAACTTTTTGGGAAAAAATTAACATTTCCTCCTACTAAAAGTAGAATTATGGGACGACAATTTCTTCAATAAGCAACAAAACTACTGAGTTAAATGTGGAATATGGATTTACTTCAGATCAAAGTAAAACTAAAAATCCTGTGTTAATACCCGAAATGTCTTCAAAACATATACTAACAAATAATAATAAATTCATTAGCCAGGATTTCTTACTTTTTCTAATGAGGGCCAGCTGCTAGCTCCTTGTTTCTACTGACCTGTTGTTATTATGATTCCTGTCCTGCCCTCTCCTCTTGACTTTTTTTTTTATCCCATCTTAGTCCTGTGATAATTAGTAGACTTGACTTCCATCCAACATGAATCCCACAATCAGGAATTTTCTGAAGCATAGGGTTCCAAAAGAAAGGCAAGGAGGGGGGATGTTTAAACAAAAAAAAAAGAGAAAATGTTGTATATGTGAATAAGTTGTGAAACATAATTACTAATAAAGATATACTTAAAAAAAAAATACATTACTCCACTGTAAAATAGATTGGCAATATACCCTAATACATACAAGCACTGTAATTTTGGCATTTATGTCTTGTAAAAATACTTTTTGTCACTGTTAAATGGACTAAACACCATATCTCTGTACTGTAATATTTAATGGTAAAATCTTTTTTTTTTATGTGGCATTTATAAAGTATTTTCTTGTCAATTAAAAAAAAAAAAAAGAAAGAAAGGCAAGCCTCTAATGTGGAAGTATACATAACTGAAAGATATTGGAAAAATCTCTAAAGTTTAATCTTAAATTATCCTAGCATTGTTACAGTTTGATAAACCTTTTGATTCCTATGGTTGAGGATATTCCACCTTAAAGATACAGACTTAATATGCATGGGCTGATGACCTCTTACTTTGTATCATGTTGAAATTGAACCCAAACAATCTGTATCACATCATGTTGCTCATTACTGTCACCAGGCAGCACAAAATCCAGTGTAAATTCTAAACACATGCCTGGGAAGGTGCAGATAACATGCAGGCTCACTTTCTCTACTGGGTGCTGTGTTGCTTTTTTCCATAGAGCCTATTCTCGAGCTGTAGTTGGAAAATCTTAAATGAAAAATGTTCTTTTTTTATGCTCCAATATTTCGTGACAGCCAGTTTATGTTAACCAGCACCTCTAAACTTTAAGCAGAGGCGAAGACACAGGCTTCCAAAAGCACTTGGACAGAAACTGTTTATCAGATTTTGAAAAGGAAAAGTGGTGTTCTCACAGTGTTTCACTGTGGCCAGCCCCCACAGGCCTGTGTTCTAACAGATCAGCACCAGAGCAAGTCATCATACATCTGTAATCACAAGGGTTGAAACATTTATCTCACAGTCATCTGATAGTCCATCAACATGTGCTTTTGAGCCAATCAGCTGCTAGTTTCAGTTCAGTGGGTGTTTTCCACTTTCCTCGTCTACACAGCAAAATCGGGAGTGTTAATTCAACTCACAGAGTGTTAAATGTAACACTTTTTCTGAGTTTATATAGTTCTCACGGATTCTGAGTTAAAATTACACTTTGAAAAGTGTAAATATTTTAACTCTTTAATAGTGTTGAATATTTGACACCCTTGGTGTTGTTTTATGACACCACATAGGTGCACTTTTAACTCCAAATCGTGTGTTAATTAGTGTTAATTTTCAACATACATCGTGTTATTTTACGACACAATAAAGTGTATTTTCAACGCTAAAATCGTGTTATTCTCTTTCACTGTGAGTGTTAATTTTTAACATTCATTGTGTTACTTTGACACATTAAAGTGTATTTTTTAACCCTAAAATCATGTTATTTCCTTTCACTAATGTGATAATTAACATTCATTGTTTTGTTTTACGATACATTAAAAGTGCATTCTGTCTTTAGCCGAACATACAAGTCACAAAATCTGAAAATCAACTCCAACTGAAGTGAATCTAACTCAGGTGTTAACATGTAACTCCCTTGTGTTAAAGTGTTAAAACAACTCCAAAATCAACACCCACTAACTCAAAATTATTAACACTGAAAAAACAACACTACAGATTTTTCTGTCTAAAACTGCCTGAAAGTTTTTGGTTTGGGAGAGTGCACAATATTTTCTGGCCACCTATTTTGGTCTTTGTATTCCCTTGGTTGGCCCTGACATCCTTTTTCAGTTTTTCTTTTTAAGTTCTTGCACTGTTCTCGGCAAGAATGTAACCGCGCTCACCTGCTGTGTGATTTCCTTCCATATGTCATCTTTTAGTAGGTCATAATGCCACTATGTCTGCCAAAGATTTTTTTTTTCCCAGGTATCACAGACATAACCTCCTTTCCTTGTCACTGAAGTGGATTCCTCTTTCATTTTCTTCAATGCCATTGTAGTTTGGAAGGTTAGAAATATAGATCACTTGTTGGCAACCCTTTACTATGAATTCATATGCAGATATTAATGCTTAATAATGTATTTAACCACTAAAATCCCCCCTTTGTACACCCATAAGTGGAGGTTGTTATATAAACAGATAATGACAAAATTGTAATAATATATGTTTTCATTGGAAGAGACATGATTGTTCACAAATATTATATATTAATGAACATTTATCTGATCATAACTGCATTATAGTGTTATAAATAATGCATTAAATGTTTATATGCTACTTAAATGTGCTCAAGAAAGGTTGTATTTATGATCATTTTTGATCTTGCACATATATACACATAGCTTACGGAGATATATATTCACAAAATATCACAAATGATACCCTTTGTTTCAAATGCACTGTGTGAATGCAGAAACAGAGAAATGCATTAAATATAGATGGAAGCTCTCAATGCATTTATTCCACTTACACGCACTGTACTGTACATATAAATGGCAAACAAAATTGCTTAATGACATTTACCTGAGCATACTGAAGTTTATTTGCACGATCCTGCAGAAGAGAAGATATTTTTCTTCTTCTTTTTCTTCCCTACTCGTACTGATAAAACTACTGGCTTGGGAGCTGTAAGAAAAAGACAAAGTCATGAAACAGATTAAAATATATTATTTGAAAGTAGCTCAGTAGAGAGGGCTGTGATGTCAGTGTCTTACTGATAAAAGAGCTTGATAAAGGCGTGGCCAAGCCTCTTAACCTGTTTAACATAGTTTCATTAACTTGCAGCTTCATGTGTGTATGTGTGTGCATGTGCCATCACTACAGGGCATTGCAGGTCTTGCAGATTTTATTACGAGATAATGAGTCTAGAGAGGAGTTTAAAAATGTCCAAGTCCTAAAGTAGATGAAATTGCATTTGACTTCTCACCTGTGAGTTTGAAATTATTTTGTGTGTGGCTTGGGAAAACTTTTTGGGAAAAAATTAACATTTCCTCCTATTGAAAGTAGAATTATGGGACGACAATTCCTTAAAGTTAAATGTGGAATATAGATCTACACTTTAAAAAAGGTTTGTAGAAATAACAGTAAAACTCTGTCAAATACATCAGAAATAGGGCATAAAATGAAAAATTGTATATCACTGTATTAGACCCTTTTAATTACCGTAAATCAAAGAATAGCACAAAACTTTTACTTTTTTCTGTCATAAACTGGAGGTAACACAGTTTTTAGGTAAAATATAACATTTTCATGCAAAATTTATGGAGAAATACCATGATGTGTGAATGAATGACACAATTACCCTAAAAACAACAGGATTATTCAGACTAAATTACAGTTTTTGCTGATATTTACATTTAAATTTAGAACAGAAAATCCACTCACTGTAATTTTTTTTACGGTGAAGTTCTGGCAACCACAGCTGCCGGTATTTTACCGTAAATTAAACAGATTATTTTTTACAGTGTACTTCAGATCAAAGTAAAACTAAAAATCCTTCTGCAGAGAAAAAAGCACGTCGGGCAAAGCAGATTTGTTGTCAAAAAGGTCTTATTAATGACAAGGTAAACAACACGTCATCTCATTTTCTTTCTCCCTGAGTCTGTTAAACATTTATTCAATCACTTTGCTTTTTTCCACCTTCTCCAGTCTATCCATCCCTCCTTGCACAGCCCCAAAAATTCCCAGAGCCCGGATAATGACATGGTGTCCAGAAGGCATGCTCTAAATCTTCCCAAGCCATTATTGTGAATGACAAGGTCCCCTTGTCTGAATCCTTCTTCCTTCTTTACACTGATCCCCATCTGAAAACAACTTTTCATTCCCACTGATCAAAGTGCACCAACACACAAAACAACGCTCCCTCAAGGATTCCAGAGTTGCATATCTCTAAAAGAGGCATCCACCCAAGAAAATAAATTATTCTCTCAAGCAAATAGCTGCATATGAATATTTTATTACTGATTTAAACTTTCCTGCTATGGATAAGGGGAGGGAACTGAGTGGGATAAAGTGTTGTGGTGTGGTGAAAATAGGGGGGGGGGGCTGGTTATAAGTTGATGTATTCACATAAAAACAATCCTTTAATCACCATATTCTTCAGATATTATTTATAGTTTTTGGCTGCTCAGCTCTGCTGACAGAAAGGCTAATCCCATCTGCTTGCAGAGCACAAGGAATCAATGCTTGTTTCTACTTGAATGTTGTTTTTTATTTTCTTACCCTGTGAAAATAACTGAGCTAGCTCCTTTGCAGCAGCATCCTCAGCTTTTTTTTGTCAGTGAAGGAATTTGGGGAAGATGTCTGCTCGTTATTTATCTTTGACAATGTCGACCTACATCAACAATTACTGATTTGTTCCAACTGGCAAATCTAATGAACACTATGACTTCTTGGCAGCTAATAATTTAGAGAAGAGCCCTGAATTTAACTTCTTGATATTCCTGGTGTGTCTCAGACCTTTATTTCAATATTGAGACATTGAGTTGTTTGACTCAGACAGAACATCTTCGCTAACTTCTCTCTTTGTTGCATTGCCCTGTGTAATGCATTCACAGCACAAAGCATCTGCAGTATTAAAGAATTCCATTGCAATACAGTCACCCTAAATTGCTTTTACTAAAAAGCTAGGGCTTAATGCACCCGACCGACATGAGGCATTTGAGTAAACGCATTGACAGACAGTCCTCACAGAACTGAATGTAACTGATAAGAGAATCCATTAACTCTATTTTCCTACTGTTTCATTTTCTTTCTCTCCCTCTATTTCGTCCCATTCTCTCTTTTTTTTTTCTGCGGCCAATGAAATATTATTTGATTTCAGCACATGGAGTCAGTATTCGAAGAGTCCAACAATTTGTTAATTTAATGCTGCTGCCATATTCTGAAATAGAGTATGAGTGAAATGCAATCGCAGGGTCTGTATGTGTAATCCTGACCAGGAGCATGGGGGATGAGGATTTTTCCATTAATGAGTTATCAAAGCGCAGCAGATGGGCAGGGATGAGCTAACAGTCTTCCTTGTTAATTGAGTGACTTTCTAATAAGACCAAAAGACCCAGACCGGGTTCGCAAAGTAGCAAGATAGAGCATCTATGAGATTAGAATGATGATTTGTGTGTGTGTCTTCGTGTGAGGTTGGTATCCGTCCACTTTGGAGCCCATTTGATATTTCTAAGGCTTGCTAATTCCTTTACAATATGACAAATTATCATAATCATGCTGATAATGCTGAATATGATGATCTGGCAGTGCCACTCTCTGCACCTTCTTCTTGCTGAATCACTGTCATGATTCCTCAGTATTTTTTTCGGATACAGTCGTAAAAAACGTTTACAGATTGTGTTCAATGTTAAATTTGTGTTTTAAGTTTTATAAAATTCTAGAACTGAAAATGGAGAAAATAAAGAATAAATCAAATAAATAGCTGAATAAACACCAATACTGCATGTTCATTCCTGACTGTTTAAGTAAAGAATAAACATTACAACAATACAAATGAAGTAAATGGCTAATCCCATCTTTAAATCACCCAAGGCACTGTTTTATTCTCATGTTTTGTATACGTATAGGTTGTATCCGTCCACTTTGGAGCCCATTTGATATTTCTAAGGCTTGCTAATTCCTTTACAATATGACAAATTATCATAATCATGCTGATAATGCTGAATATGATGTTCTGGCAGAGCCACTCTCTGCACCTCCTTGCTGAATCACTGTCATGATTCCTCAGTATTTTTATCTGATACAGTCGTAAAAACCGTTGCACCAGATTTTGGAGGTCACCTGTCAATATGGGAATACGTCTATAGCGCAGAGCAGAAGTCTGACAATCTGTAACCTATAACTTCTTGAAGCCCCCCCCCACCCCCCGCCCCCCATATCCTGGCACACAGTGTAACAGATGGCTAATAAACACATTTGCTGCTTAAAGCCCAGGCGCTGTAGTGTTTGTAAAATTCAAATGAGATATAGCAGTGACACTCTCTGTGTGAGATCACTGGTGCAACTGAGCAGTTGGAAATAATCATTGCTCCCTCATTGGACTGGCAAACTTGTATGCATGGGAGGGGAGACATGCTGTGGGAGATGTATTGTGTTGTGCAGGGTCAAGGAAGAACAGCAAACACATTTCATGAATTATTGAAAGAACAGACCTGGAAAGGGAAATTGCTGCCTGGCCCTTGTTGGTAGATTGGACCTGTGGGTTGCACAGCGTTCAGTTTTCCAGCCAGTTATAGATAGAGGACTACTTATAATCTCCATCTTAGACACACCGGAGGCCGTGAGAAGAAGTGAGCGTATGTCACACTCCTGGCCTCTGGTGTGTCTAAGATGAACAGGCTTTTGGGTTCAATAGTGTTGTTGACAAGCCGACCTAGCTTTAAGGTGCTATTATGTGAAACAGCACATTTTGTTTTGTATTTTCGAGACGATTCTTACTCTAAATTTACATAGCGCTCTGAGCAATATGTGCCCTGCATTTTCTTACTTTACACCTGAGGGGTTCAGTGCACAAAAGCAGTCATAAACATGGCCTCTGGACTGCAGGGTTTCACTGTTTTATTTAAGGATTGTTAGGTAGAATCAAGGCCAAAAAGGGCACTGTCTATCATGGTGGATAATCATAGGGGAACAAATCTTTTGACCTTTTGGGTTAGTTTGAAGTGCTACACTATACTTCAGACCTTCTTCAATACTATACTGTACTTTATTTTTCTCCTTTTTCTATATATAGAACAAATGTGACTGTTTGTCTTACTTGTTACTTTATTGGACATGTTATTATCTGATGATCTAATTTGCAAATAAATTCCTCACTATTGTGCCTTATATTAATAATGTCATGTACAGACACTTTAAGCAGGTTCTATTCGCTGAAAAATGCCATGCAATTTAGTCAAAATCTCTCAAAAAGCTTGTAAGTGGTCTTTGTCACTGTATATTTCAACACTTAATATTTGCCATAAATGATAATAGATACATTTTTTTATTTCTTATGTAAATTTTCAATCATCTTGTGGTGTTAAATGTAGAGCTGGACCAATATGATTTTTTAAAACCATTACTGATTTTAAAGTGGGAAAAAAATCACTGATAACATGGCTGCCAATATTGTAAATTTTTAGCTATGTTGTTTTTCCACAATTTTTCATAAAGATAACTGCAAACATACTTAAGAGGCTTTCAGATGTGTTCAATGTTAAATTTGTGTTTTAAGATTTATACAATTCTAGAACTGAAAATGGAGAAAATAAAGAATAAATCAAATAAATAGCTGAATAAACACCAGTACTGCATATTCATTCCTGACTGTTTAAGTAAAGAATAAACATTACAACAATACAAATGAAGTAAATGGCTAACCCCATCTTTAAATCACCCAAGGCACTGTTTTCTTTTTATGTTTTGTATACAAAGATTAAATATCAGACATATTTAATATACGCCAATACTAATAAATGCAGAATTGTCTGTGATTGGCCAAATCCACCGACCAGTTTAATGATGTCACATTTCAAGACCACAGAAATTAATGAACCCTACTCATGCTGCTTTATAAATGTATACTTTGAGTAGCTCAAAGTTGTTGTAGAATATTTTTCCTATGAATAAATGATGAAGCTTTCATTGAGTGGCATTATACTCATATTCAGCAAGGGACACAACTGTGTCAAGGCCAAAAATGCCTTGTTTCCATGGTCACCTGAAATCATATTCTAAACATTTGTACTTTGATCTTGAGTAGACGAGTAGACATACCCGAGAGGCGAAACAAGATGCATGGATTTGTTTCTAAACATATTTTTTTTCTAACATTCATACAGAACATTTGAGTTGATTTTAGAAGAACCAGTTCTTTTGTGTTCTGTTCCAGTGAGGTTTAAATCTGGTTCTCTGCACTGAAGAGTATTTTTAAAAACACATCTCACGAGGTTTGTTTATCTCTATGTCCTCCTACAATATACAGAGTTGGCAAGAAAATGAGACCTGATAACAATCAGCTTTTGCCAACGGCAAAAAAGGGGCCGTCAAAGAGAATGGTGAAGAGAAAAATAAGAGATCAGTGGAAACATATTTGTTGCCATGGCAATTAGTGGTGCTGTGTGATTAGAGCAACATAATTACGTTGCATAATCATGTTTACAGTCAGAATTAGTTGTTTGTTTAAAATAAGTTTTGCCGGCAGGATTTTATTTGTAATCTACATAATTTATCTTCCGACTTATGCTGTAGCAATGCAGTGATATTACTTCCCAAAAATGAATTGAGTCCTGTCAGTGCATGAGGACAGAAATCAATTTGATCTGTGCTGCCAGTGCTGCCCATCACTTAAGCAAAATGAGCAAGTTAACTGTTTCATTACTGAAAAATACAACACAGCACTCGTCCACTCTAATTCAAAACAGCAGCAAAGTGCACACAGTCAATAGCCCTTATGGAGTGTAGCCGTATCATTTACACAACCTTGATGTGGCGATAAAATGTAGGTTGGTGTTTGAGTGTTCACCCAGTTGTAGCAGCTGACGAAGCAAAACATCTCTCTTACGTGTTCATAATGCACGTAATGCAAAAACATCCTCACCCCCTCTTATTATTCTGCTCTCTCTCTCTCTCTCTCCTCCTCTCTCTCTGTCTCCCTCTCTCTATCATTGCCCTTGTCATCCAACAAGGAGACAGTGACAATGAGGGCTCGTGTCCTTGGACATGGAGCAAAGCTCTACTATTGACTGGCATCATGAGCTGCTCTTTCCTTGTTCCTTCCCCACAATCCCTGTAATCCCTCTGTCTTAGCTGCCAACACGACACACACATCAGGACCACAGGGGCATTAGATGGGGGGCCTACTGTCGCCACTTATTATATCAGTGCACAGACAGGGCCATGCCTTCACTTACTGACACACACACACATATGCATACAGAAGGAGGAACACCACAGATGAGCAGAAGAACAAAGATGCCCATGGTCTCACAGAAATCCGTGAAATAGCCACGGATTTGCTTAACTCAAAATCCGTGGAATAGCCACGGAATCGGTCAAATTTCCGTGAAACTGACACAGATTTCGCTACAATGCAAGTTAATGCCAGTCATATCCCGTGGCTATTCCAACATATAAAGTGATTATGTACATTCACTGAGTGAAGATTTAGAAAATAAAACATATATTTCTCACTAGAAATGTGATCAAAATCCATTTTTATGCAGAAAGTAAGTCAAAATATAGATTTTTTCACTAAAAATGAGAGAACTGTCCACCATGTTTTTTGTTCTGACCGCTGGGACCTTAAAGTCACGTGACTTGGAACAAACCAATAGCCACGGGATATGACTGTCATTAACTTGCATTGTAGGGAAATCTGTGTCAGTTTCACGGAAATTTGAGCGATTCCGTGGCTATTCCACGGATTTTGAGTTAAGCGAAATCCGTGGCTATTTCACGGATTTCTGTGAGACCAGGTTGCCATGGACAGCGTACGGACACGGGCTCCTATGCAAAGATACAGTACGACCTCTCACACATACACTAACACCTATGATGGCTCCTGTCAAGGCTCTGCCACAGGCATAGGATGAAAGAACATTTTGTTGCCTCCAAAGGTCACTCGGTTGCATCTTACTCTCTGTTGGCACACGAACAAACTGACACATTTGTAAAGGCTGAATCCGTAGCGTTGATTATCTTTCTTTCTCTGACTCCTTCCTGACATTTCAGCTGGTCACGAAGGAGGAAGCTGATATATCTGTCTCCATCCTCAGAGACTGGCACACTGCTGCTACTGCTGCTTTTCTCATGCAATTGCTCCCCCCCATATTGACAAAAGGAAATATACCTAGCATGGTACATATGTGAGATGATCATCTAGCCTTTTTTGGTGCCACATTGATGTATTATTGACAACAAATCAGCTCTGTGTATTATTGAAAATATGTAAAGCAGGGCAGGAGCCTTGCACACAAATATGCTTGTATTAAAAAGCCCATACACAAGGCATGATATATTGTTTATTCCAGCAGCTTATCTCTAACTATCAAACCCTTCTCTGAATAAGAATTTGCTGATGGCATGCTGCCGCTTCTGAATGCTATACTGTAGCGAAGACACTAAAAAGAGTGGTGGTGGCAGGAGCCAGATTCTGATTATATCTGTCTGTTTGTGTGTGTGTGTGTGTGTGTGTGTGTGTGTGTGTGTGTGTGCCTCATCAGGAAGCAGTGAAGGAGAACCACAAGAAGAGGGAGATGGAGGAGAAGATCAAGAGAGCCAAGCTGGCGAAGGAGAAAGCCGAGCGGGAGAAGCAGGAGCGCCAGCAGAAGAAGAAGCAGCTGATTGACATGAACAAAGGTATGCCACTTCTCCCCGCGCCACCACAGAGACAGAGACGGGGAGGCAGGTGGGGAGTTAGGATGAGGAGAACAGGAGGATAGAAAGGGGGGTTTCATGGAATTGTGCTTCACACGGATTTGAACTCTGAAGGAAGAGGATAATGTGTAGAAGAACGGGGGAGTCATCTTTTTCAGCTGTGGAGGAGTCTTATACTTACCCCCGTAGCCGATACAATGCTTCCAAACAACAGGCAGATTATGCTACTTTTAGCTTGTTTTTTTCCACGGTACATTTGCTCACATAGAAAGAAACACTCTCTACTGCGGTAATATGCACATGTATTTCTAAACATTTAACCCATGTAAAGTAATAGTGTTGTTATTCTGCAGCAGTACCATTTTTCCAGACTTTATTTTAGCTCTCACATAATTGACTGTGGCACGCAATATGTAGGTCACATGTACAGACAGGAAACTGTGGTCGACTCACAAAAGAGGCTGTAGATTGCTCTTCTAACACGACCATGCAGTTTGTTATTCATGTGCAAGCAACACAACAGAAATGTATCATTCCTGCAGTCTGACACTGTTTTTGCGAACAGTGTGCTATATTTATTGTTGAGAATCACTGAAATTACTCTATTGTCCTCTGGCGATGCCAGTAAACCGTGTATTGATCAGTGTAAGTTGCAGTTGTTCAGACATGAAAAATTAGAGCGACAGAGCTGGATGCCTGTGTCTAGTTATGCCAATGACATTGAGAAGGAATTTCAAGCCTGAAGGGGCTTTGCAAGCAGTCAGTGTGGTCTTTTGTCCACTTTTTTGACAAACAGACTGGGATTTCCACAATTCACCAGCTTCTAAATGTCAGCGCCAGCCAAGGACCTCTCTGTAGCTCAGCCACATTGGGAAATGTGACAAGACAAGTCTTCAGTATGCCACAAACTCTCCAAGATAATTGATGCATGCTACAGCCTTTTCTTTTTTTTTTCCCTGAGCAGTGACCTCTTTGAAAGCTTCACTTTTAATAATCAAACATGGCTGGGCTGAAGGAGTCTGTCTGCCACGCTCTCTCTCTCTCTCTCTCATGCTGGCTAACCAGATGGAGAAGGGTAGAAAAGTAGGTATGATATTAAATATTTCTGCCATAGCAGATTTTGATCTCCGTTTCTGAATGCCATAATATGACTTACATGAATAAAACATGAGGATGACATGGGCAACGTTGCCTGCAGCCTTTGAGATAGTGGGGATTGTCCTCCACATCAACACCTAGCTCATTGGACCGTCGCAATCACTACGACCTCCGCAGTTATAGAATACAAGCTTTTATATTCAAGTTGTGCTGCTTCTTACCCCGTCAAGGTTCTTACCTGCATTGACTAAACATTTTCATTAAACCTTGAATAGTGCTTCTCTGTGTACTAACTTTTCTCTGTGTGAAATGCAATCAGAGAAAGGACAATCAAACGCGGAGCTCTTTGAATGGATGGTGTGAATGGAAATGTGAACTTGAGCCAGAAGCAGGTTGGAGGTCACAGCAGCTCGGTGTTGTGTCTCAGTTTCTCTTTTAAACTGCTTGGTTGGAGCACTCATTGCATGATATTTAGTGTTTTCTTGATGCACATCTTTCTTCTCTCTCTGCCTCCACTCCTCTCCAGTTGACAGCCTTGGCTTTAGAGCCTTGGCTCTTCTCTCCCATTCTGTTCTAAAATTCTATGTGTGCTTCAGATATTTTTGAGTTAGTTATTTGAGGAGGCTTTTTACATCAATATTTTACGCGGAGCATTGGCCGTGTCTTTTGTGAAGGTTGATGAAAATAAAGTAGTGTTCGGCACAAAGAGGCTTTTTTAATTCCTCTTCCCATTGATGAATCATGTCCAAACATTTTCCACATTAATTTTGCATTTTGAAGGTGGAAAGGCTAATTTATGCGCTGAAATAGATAGATAGATAGATAGATAGATAGATAGATAGATAGATAGATAGATAGATAGATAGATAGATAGATAGATAGATAGATAGATAGATAGATAGATAGATAGATAGATACACTGCAAAAAATATCTGTAGATTTTATTTCTATTTCATTTCTGTAGATGACAGTAAAACACCATAAAATGATAAACGGGTTAATTCAGTTTCAGTAACAATGAAACACCGTAAATGTATATATCAGCCAAAACATTATTTTTTACATTTTTATTTATTTTTTAAATACATTACTCCACTGTAAAATACATTGGCAACGTGTTTGTAGCAAAAAATATGATGTACAAACCATCATTTTTGCATTCATTCTTTGTAAAAATATTTTTTCTCTCTGTTAAATGTACTAAACACCATATCTCCAACAGAAATAAACTGTAATATTTAATGGTAAAATCTTTAATTTATGCAGCATTTATAAAGTATTTTCTTGTCAATTATATGGAAGAACAAAGTTTCTTTTGATGGAAAAACTTTTTATTTATACGGTAAAATATGAACTAAAATGGCAATCTTAAACGTGAATTCAACAGTGCTAATATCATTATACCTTAATGTTACAAAAAGTTGCACCGTATTTATTACGGTAAAGTTCTGGCAACCACAGCTGCCGTTTTTTTACCGTAAAAACAAAAGTATTTTTTTTTACAGTGTAGATAGATAGATAGATAGATAGATAGATAGATAGATAGATAGATAGATAGATAGATAGATAGATAGATAGATAGATAGATAGATAGATAGATAGATTTTGTTTTCAGCATTGAAAAACATTTTTTATTGAAAATAAAATGTGATTAATCATCCTGCCCTAATAGATAGAGAGATGGGCATTTGTTGACCTTAATATAGTGATTTTTTAATGTTTACAAATCCTTTAAAATGAACAGATGGAGGAAACATATGGCCATTGTATTATGAGATTTAAGTACAGGTCAATATCTCTTTAATGGATTTACTGATTTACTAATTGTATTGCTTAAAAGACTGTTTGATGGATCATACTATTGTGTTAAATGGAATTTCAAGAGGCTATTTTTGAGAAGGGATAGATTTTATGTAATTTCACAAATTGCGACCTAATCCTCTTCGCTTGCAAATGATTAACAATGAAATGCATATTTAATGAAAGTTTAATTCATTTAGCTTTTGCCAGGATGGCACCGGGGTGGGGGAGGGGAAACAGACAAATGCTTTCAGGAAACTGATAAAATAAAATATTGTTTTCCCTTTTCCCAGTTGATAAAACTTGGGATTATTCTCTCTGCAAGTGCATTGATATGTGCACTTCCTCAACAAGCATGATTGATAGATGAGACAAGTGCTGAGCTAAACGTGTTTTCCTTGTGAAGTATTACAAATCCTAATGTAGGAAATTGCTTATGAAATCATTACCCAGTCACCCCATTTGTTTTAATTTGCTCTAAGTGGATTTCCATATTCTCTTGAACTGACCAGATGTTGAACATTTACCAAAACGCTGTTCTTCGCTGGAAAAAAACGGTTAAACACTGTAGAATAAACCCAAACTAATGCTTCTGTCTAAAGCAGAGGAAGATGGCTCATCACGGCAGGATTTTTTATATTTTTGATGGTGCCATATGAAAATATGTCGCAAGCAGCAGGCCAAGTGTGTCAAGAGCTGGAGCATGGTAGAGCATCTGGACTTTGTTTCTCTAAGGCATTAGTGAGGAGTAGCAGGCCCCTCTGGCCTCCTACTCGGCTGGCATCACCAGGGTCAGTGCCCCCGTCTGGGGCAAGTGTCTGCACCCACATGTCAACTACATACCCCAGTCAAATCCACTAAGCTCTGAACAGAGCCGGAAAGCGTACATGCCGATTTGAGTACAATGCAGCTTGGCATAAGGCACATAGGAATAAACAAACAGCCAGGACCAGAAAAAAGTTATTTGAGCATTTTATTTAGTCCAGGCATTTCTCCCAGGTACCTAAGAGAAGTAGTGAAGAAGTTTGTGTTTGCCATGTTTACTGTCAACTTTTCTCAGACCTACTCTATACACTATGGTTTTCAGTCTGTGAATAGCTGCAGTAGCTTGTTAAAGCCCCCTTCGCCATTTGAACATCTGAAAAACATTTTTTATTACCAACCTGAGGAATATCAAGTTGAGGAGCATATTGGTTGTAGCCTGTGAGTTTTACAGCACCTTTTTATGGGTGCACCAACTGTCTGCTATGTTACTTGACTACACACATAAAATGTAATCCAACTGGACTCCAGCAGCATCAGATCAAATCACTTTCTTAACTAATCCCACACCTCAACATGCAATATTTTGATTTGAAAACAAAGTTTTGTAACAAGCTATGTAAAAACTATTAAAATGGTGCTAGATAGTATCGTTGATACTATAAACCAAATTAAGAGGCTCCACAGATGCTGTTTTTATGATTAGGTTTTACCTGCAAAGTGATTATTTTTTTACTTTATGAATTAGAGCCCACTCAGCCGCTTCAATCCATTCTTGCAACAGCTTGCAGACACCGGCAGAATGCAGACCCGTATATGGGGGTTGCTCTGAGGGAGTATTATAGTTGAAAAATAGGTTTTTGTCAAGGTGTTTGTGTTAATATAACTTTTGAACACACATTATTATCATCTTTAATGCGGTTGTCTTTGATCACACAACAGCTGGAAGTTGTGTTTACTTCATACTTTATCACAGTGTTTAAAAATGACTCAGCCCATTAGTAGGAAATGTAGGTCTTATGATGTTAAACTTCTCAAAGAGACAGAGGAACAGATATTTAACGAAATGTCAAACAATTAAAGACTCTGTGTGCAGCGTTAATCCTTAAATGGTGCTTCATTTTGATTTCAGTGCAGTTTAAAATTATTTTGCGTCCTCCTTTTCTCTCCACAAGCTTTTCTGTGTGCTGGTGATAGTCGTTGAGGCTTTTTCCTGCTAGAATGAGGTCTCCATGTCTCTCCGATTCTCTGCAGAGAGGAGTTGGCATGTTGACAATGATGGGCCTGCAGCTTCTATTTATGCATCCTCCTTGTCAACCTTTCACACTTTGAGGATGAACTAGTGTATGTTTGCATAAATAAAAGTGGGCCTCTCTCAAAAAAGCATTTAGTTTACTAAATACAAGCAAAATAAGTTAGTGTGGGCTTTGACTGCTTTTCAGACATGTTACATTTTTGAACAAACACGCAAGAGGGCGTGGATGTTTATTGTTTATTGTTAAAAAGATCCCCATTAGCTGTCACCAAAAGTGGGAGGAGCTAGTCTTCCTGGGGTCCACAAGACAAAACAAAAATCACTTAACAATTAAACATTGTAGACATTATTATATACGTCATCAGAAATCATTCCGAATAAGTTATTACATTCATATCTATTACATTAATTCTCACTTTCATACAGTAAATATGTTAATTCACTACTCACAAATTGAAATAGTGCATTCTCAAGTAATAATTAAAAGATACTTTACTATTCAGTTCATGTATATTCAGTGGGCAATTATTCCAATAACTGATAAATAACTGTTCTCTTTAAGCTGCGTTTTTTGGTCAATTTGTGCCTTTTCTGGTCATTTTGTGTCTTTTTTGGTCATTTTTTGTCTTTTTTTTTTTGTCATTTTGTGTCTTTATTATCATTTTGTGGTCAATTTGTGCCTTTTTGGTCATTTTGTGTCTATTTTTGGTCATTTTGTGTCTTTTTTTGGTCATTTTGTGTCTTTTTTGGTCATTTTGTGTCTTTTTTTTATAATTGTGTGGTCAATTTGTGCCTTTTTTGGTCATTTTGTGTCTTTTTTGGTCACTTTGTGTCTTTTTTTGTCATTTTGTCAACAATTAAACATTGTAGACATTATTATATACGTCATCAGAAATCATTCCGAATAAGTTATTACATTCATATCTATTACATTAATTCTCACTTTCATACAGTAAATATGTTAATTCACTACTCACAAATTTAAATAGTGCATTCTCAAGTAATAATTAAAAGATACTTTACTATTCAGTTCACATATATTCAGTGGGCAATTATTCCAATAACTGATAGCACGATAAATAACTGTTCTCTTTAAGGCATTTGATTTTGGACATGGTGACATCATCTGACCACCATTAGCTGACCTTGTCACATAAGAATGAACCTGATCACATCTGACAATTTGGTTATATAAGAAATGTGGCATTCTATTGTCCAGACTTTTAAAGGTGGATTTAAGAAGATGCACATGCAAGATTTGTTAAATAATACACATTTAAGATCACAACCACTCAACCTAAGATCCAGCTATTGTTAGAGCCTAACAGGATCACTTATATTGATCCTATAAGCGAAAATGTCCTCATCAGAGTTTGTTTCCTGCATTTTCCTGAAGTTAAGAAGTTGTGAAAGTGTTTTTTTCTTTTGTTTACCAAAGCATATTTTCCAAATTCAACTGTCTATTACTGAGGCATGCTAAGCTAAATTGACATATTTCCGTGCAGCTGGCTGACTGGTTGTGGCTGGCGGAGGCCTGTCAGCAGTGACAGTGGCAGAGATGTGGATTGATGGCTTTGTGTGACACTGACAGCTGCCAGTAGGCCAGTGCATACCTGCGTCGCAGCCATGCCAGCCAGGTGATCATAGACAAGCGGTGACAGGCGGTGGTGGGCTGGACAGGTTAGCTCGCTAAGTTTGCATAGTGTCTCAAGAGCACAGCCGACATGGCAAACAATATCACCAGGGGAGATAGTCTTATAGAGACGTGAAGGTCAGGAACCTAAGTAGATAAAAGAAATGTTTCTGAGAAGACTCGCCATTCCTCAGCTTAGCTTGGGAAATGAAGCCGGTATTAGGAAGCTCAAGCTGACCTTCATGTTTGCTGCAGAATATAACGAACAAGGACAGACCTTCACAGAATGTAATGATGATATATTGCACAATGCCTCTGAATTTGCTGCCTGTTTATTCCCCAAAGTGGCATTTCTTTGTCATGCCAATGATGGCTTCCATGTCTGGTTATATATTTGTAGTATCTGATGAGTTATAAAAATGAAGGATCTTTTACCGTATCTGCATATGGATGTCGCACCAGTGGAATGGCAAACTCTCGGCAAATTGCTTTTCTCTCTCCGTCCTTGCATCCGAGCCGTGTGGATCCAGAGTGCAGACTGTGCGGTGCATGCTCTGAAACTCCTGAGTATAGATTGGTGAATTCCATCATTACCTTGAAAGACGGGAACAAGGGCACCAGGATTATCTGCTGTCATACACCCATTCTAATAAATAACAGCATATTAGATTGTGCTGTATCTCCAGTCGGAATCAGAATCTGCCTCGAGGCGATGATGCCACACAGAATACGGCTGACTGCGTCTCAACTGAGGCCCATAAGAGCAACAACATGAATAGAAACATGGAGAAAAAGTAGAATTATTCATAAACAAATGACATGCAAGCATTAAATACATCTGATTGAATGCGAAATGTCGTTTTGTAAGTGGAGGATACAATAAAATACTCATCCAGTGCTCGTCTTCTCATACTATAACATTTTCAGTGCATTTCCATAAATAAATGTCAGCATGAGGAAAGCGAGCCTGGCTTCATAGGAAGGCTTTTAATATTCTATGATAAATACCATAGTTCATTAGCAATTAAATGCAACACGAGGGAATAGTCTCTCCCACATTTTGTCTGTCTGCCTCTTGCAGTAAATTGTCAAGCTGAATATGCATTGTTATTATTATTTTTTTTTTAAATCTTATGGCACCCTCTTTTGTAGAGAGAGGAGGACAACGAACACTAATTAAAACTGCACTTGAAAGCTTTTAATCACTTTTATCTTTTATCTTTAACTTAATTTAGTTAAGGTCACAAGGAAGTGAGACATGCATCAGATATTTCTGCCTTTCCTGTTTCCTCTCTCTAATTCCATCAGAGTCTGCACGTCTCTTTCCGTGTCTCACACACACTATATACTCGTCCCTCCATGTTCCTTTCTCTCATCCCATTGCTTTGGTAAATGTTCTCCATCTCCTTGGTGAAATCAGCTCAGGCACAGTTGAATCTCATTAATTTGTGGGTGGTTCAAGTGTCTGATCATTTCCCCTCCCAGATCTGGACCTCACCAGTCACTTTACAGTCAATCAAACCTAATTACCCTCACTACAAAGACCATCAAATCCCATTGTCAAATCCATTTAGCTTCCCCAGACGGCACCGCCTTTCACTGATGCAAAAAGCCCATGTGTGGTTTGGTGCAGACATTATCTTCATCTGGATTCCAAAACTCTGCATCAGCTATACAAATGTGCCACTTGTGTAAAATGGGTAATGTATACTGCCCAGGATGGATGAAACCCAAAATGTTTATAGCATCATATACTTCCACATGCCAAAGCCTTTTTGACACTCCTTTCGTTTTAATAACCCGATTCATTTAGGTGACTCTGGTATAAACAGTCACATATGCTAAATGTCTGTAATGCCCTGCCATATATGCACAATTGAGACATGGGACGTTTCTGTCCATATGCCAGAGCAGCACAGTAAAGGTGTTTAAATGCTTGAGGTTCACCCAAACTGCAATAGAAATGTGCCATCTGCATCGAACCAGATTACTACGACTGCATTATTCTCTGCAGTGGCTCACCTGCAGTATTTAAAACCAATTCACTGATCAAAAAAAGAACAATAATTGTGCTTTAAGTAGACCACTCACAAGCAGTCCATCATTAACCTTGAGGATTAACGCTGCACTTCCTGTTGCTGCTTCACAATAGACACCTTCTAAAAAAAAACATGTGAATTGAATTAGTTGAAAATTATAGTGAAATGTGTGCAGAAAGTGGTCAGATTGCATTTAAGCTCCTTTGTAGGATTTCTGAATTCCTCCCAGTTGTAGTATTTAAAAAGACACGGCAGAAATAAATTCACACTCAAGCACCACAACTCCTTTCTAAGAAGCCAACCTGAGAATGAAAATAAAATCATCAACATGGACCAATTTTCACTGGGATCGCCTTATTTTTCTGCAAACAAAAACAGATTGTATGCCAACAGACGGATTTTGAAAAATGCTGTAACACCCCCCAAAAAATGCACATTTGAAGCTTTTTATAGTGGCAGATTTTGCAACTGCTCCATCATGGCAAAGAGCAGATCAGAAAACACTTCCACTGGAATCTATTAGAAGTGGTTAAAAAAAAAAAAAGAAAGCAAGAAAAAGAAACTGACTGAAACTAAACTCCACAACAGAGCAACTCTCACATTAAACAGGTGCTACAGTAAAAAAAAATGAATATAGTTAGCCTGATAAAAACCATGCTTCTGTCTAGTCGCCTGTAAGACCACACATTTTGATTGGTTTATAGCAGGGGTCTCAAACTCAAATTACCTGGGGGCCGCTGGAGGCAGTATCAAAAAGACACAAAATTACTAAAATAAAAACACAAAATGACAGAAAAAGCTAAATTACTTACAAAAAGACACAAAAATAATAAAAAGAAGACACTAAATGACCAAAAAAAGACACAAAAATCTAAATTACTTTAAAAACAAAGACATAAAATGACAAAAAAGACACAACATTACTTAGACACAAAATTATTTTAAAAAAGACACAAAATTAACCAAAAAAGACACAAAATTATTTTAAAAAAAGACATAAAATTACCAAAAAAGGTAATTAAAGGGACACACACAACACGGTAAAGTGCCATTCATATAAAACTCTCATTAAACTTTCATATCAAGGTGGGGGCCACAAAATATCGTCACAAGGGCCGCAATTGGCCCGCGGGCCGCGAGTTTGAGACCCATGGTTTATAGCAACAGCTCGGTACAGAGCAGATGCCATCAGCGTTTATCCCCCGGTGTGGGGCAGCAGTGAAAATGCATATGGTTCAGGGTTTACCCCATTGCAGCTAAATTTAGCATTACCTAGCCCTTTGGAAAAGCAGCAGCAGTAGTCTAGTCTGGTGTGAGGCCCGGCTCCCGTTGCCCTGCTGGCACCCTGACATGTTGACCCCATGTGGCTTAGAGAAAGTATGTCAAGTTAACATCTGTCAGTGCCGGGTTGGAGCTCTCCCCTGTGTGTTGGTGGTGTTACTGGGCAAACTAGCCAGAAGCAGTGAATAGATGGTGATCGCAATATGGTAACTGGGGGGGCCCGCAGGCACTAGAAGTAAATTATAGCAGAGGAAGCAGAGTGTGGTGACTGCCACGTAGCGAGCATCTCTTCCCCCCTACCCCTTCCCATCTCCCAACCTCCCCTCCCTACTGTTTCTCACTTGGGTCCTGGCAGCATCCATCCAGATGGAGGGTTTATTTTTGTTTTTGTTTGTTTACTTATTCATGTATCCAGCTATTCGGGGCATCGCAGGGGCTTTCGTTGCACCACAGAATGCAAATCGCCACGGCGGCTAATCCACTTTCATCTCTCCCTTGTCGACATCCGACTTCTCTCCACGTTTCCCCGAGTCTCTCGCAGTCAGGACATCTCTGTTTCTTTCAGGCTGTGGGATCAGACCTGCAGTGACCAGGCCAGCCTACCTCCAACTCTTTGTCTGTACTTCATGCATGTCAAACACAATGCACCTCTCACCTCTCAGCCACCTTTCCCATCTTCAAGACATTCTGCCCTCTCGCCACATTTTCTCATCCTCTCTCCCCTCCTGACCCTGGCGCCACACAGGGGCTCATATCAAGAGGAAAGTAGAAGCTATACTGCCATTCCCCCTGGAATGGAGGGTTGTGGGAGCATCCCTAATCGAGTTAGGGAGGACATGAGTGGGTTTGCTCATCAAGTTGTTACAGTAAAACAATCCAGATGAATCAGCAAGCAAATCTGTCTTTTTTATTAGCCATCTTACCCTTCCGTTCCCCTTTTCCCTCCTCTCCTTTTCACTAAATAAGACGAGTAAACATGCACACACCTATAAATTAAAGGCTGCAGCCTGTCTAAAAAGTTTCTCGGGGCATCGTGTCAAAGCTTTGTCAGAGTTGGGTGGTTGGACTGCAGGGAGAGAGGGGGTAAACAAGGGGAGAGAGGGAAAAACAAAGGAAAGACGTCGAACAGGTGCATGACTGCTGTCCTTCCAGCGCTTGTGTTCTCCGTGCTCTCTGTGGCAGCAATGGTCTCTGCCTGCACGGGTCTTAGGAGCTGCTGGGACTGCAGGTAAGGAAGGGTGACGGGAGGGGGTGACTCCACTCAAAGCCAGACAGGAGGAGAGTAGACGGCGGGGCGGTGAGAGGAGGGGGATACTGAGTAATGCAGGTGGTTGTGTACGTCGAGGTGGCTGAGGCTGAATTCAGATGTGAAAGTAGCACGAAACCAGGTGCATACAAGTGAGAGTACACCAAGCAGATTAAAAGAAAGTGTGGTTGTTGCCTCTCCACCTGGCCATAAAGCAGCCCCCCCCCCCCCCCCCCCCCCCCCCCTCCTTCCACCAAGGCCTTTGTTTCACAGCTAATGGTCCAGGTTAATTGCACAGGTGACTCTCTGTGGGGGAACAGATGGGCTCAAATGTGTTCAAAAACAATCCGCAGCAAGCAAAAACACTAGCAACGACTTGTTCTCTCCTCTTCACTCTTCCTTTTCTTTCTCATCCTCTCTACTGGAGTCATGGAGGGCGACTGGGGTGAGGTTAAACTCTTACTGTGTTCCTCTCTCACAGTGGTTTTAATTCATCAAGCACAAGGCCTGTAAGCACTCATTAGATCTCATTACCGTGCAAATTAGACTCAGGGACTGGCTACTGGAAGGATTGTGGATAAAAGACATCTCTCCTATGCCCGATGTTCCTCATGTCAAACACTTTAATTTGTTTAGGGAGGAGAGTGCTTTGCTTATATAAATTCAGGGGGTATGTAGCTGTGATTGATTAAAATATGTGACTTTGACAAATATCATTATTTTGTATGCTAACGCTGTTATTTATCTTTTCAATTAACATGCCACTGTTGCTACCAGTTTCACTCTTGGCATAAAGGATGTCATAATTTGCCACTATATTAAAAACCCACACATACCAGACAGAAGCTTTTTAGAATTCTAAGAATTATTCGTCTCTCTTTTCCCCCATGAATCATGGAGGCTGCATGTGAGCCATCAGAAATTGAAGTCTCAATCGATCCACTGTGTTTTTTCTCCCCAGCACAACATGCAGGAGATGACAGATAGCAAATTGAATTTATGAACAGACTTTGTTGACAATGCTGCATAATTATAGGAATGCCATGCCTTTGGTATTTAAAAAAAAAAAAAAAAAAAGCCCAGCATTTCATTCAAATACATACAAGGTTTTCTGCTCGGATGATTGAGTGAAAGGCTTTGTCACGTTTTTCCAAAGCGACAGCTGTTCTTTTACTCTGCAGTTATATACATATTTTGACTGTTGTAGATGACTGATTATAATTGGCAGAAATAAACAAATGAGATGTCAGGTTTTGCATAGTTTAAGCTTGTTTGTTTGATTCCTAATTGGTTCCTTGACTGAGGTTTTTAGAGTTTGCATGGAGACTTGGGTGATGTATTGGTTTTCTGAAAGACTTGGCTCGATTCCTGTGTCTCCTCTAACTGATCTTGCCACGAGCAGCCATGAGTATAGGTCATCCTGCTGACATTAGTTGTAGTACATTCTCTGTCTGCCTTGCTCTAACTATCTTTTCATCCCTCGCTGACTCTGTTTGTCAAACTTGTACTCATTTGTCAGCTTCAAAATCTAATCCATAAATTCAGATTAGTTAAGTGGAACCAGGGGTTGGGGGAGTAACAGAATACAAGTAAAAAGATTACGTATTTTAAACACAAAACATGAGCAACTGTATTCTGTTACAGTTTAAATTTGTGGTACTCTCAACACAGTTACAGTCTTTAAAAATAGATTATGTCAAGGGATTACTTTATTACCCCTTCAAGGAGGTTATGCTTTCGGTTTGGTTTGTTTTTTAGTTTGTTTGTCTGTCTGCCTTTTGCTTTAATTTGCTCTTAAATTCAAATGAGGCATGCATTTCCTATTAAAAGATTAAAAAAAAATGTGTGTGCACACAGTGCACTTGCTACACAACAATGGCAGGGGAGACACACTGCCAATATACTGCCAGGAATGTATTTTTGGTGTGAAAAACAAATAGGCTCAGTAACAGGATTTTGAAGTATTTCAAAAGTAATCCAAAGTATGTGGATAGAATATGTTGCTTTATTTGAATAATCTAATGGAATGACATTTTTAAAGAATCTATTCAGTAATCTATGGTGGAGTTTGTTTTAAAAATAACCCTCCCAACATTGAGTGGAGCCTACACTGTGAAAAATGTTTGTAGAAATTACAGTAAAACACTGTCAAATAGCATCAGAAATGGGGCGTAAAATAAAATAAAAATGTATATTACCATAGTAGACACTTAATTATCCGTAAATAAAGAAATAGAACAAAACTTAAACTGTAAAAATATTTGAAAAAAATATGTAAAATTAATGGATAAATACCATAATGTCACAAAGACACAATTACCCCAAAAATAACAGGATTATTCAGTCTAAATAACAGTTTTTGCCGATATTTACATTAAAAGTGACAGTAGAAAACCCACTCACTGTATTTTTTACGGTGAAGTTCTGGCAACCGCAGCTACCGTAAATTAAACATATTTTTTTACAGTGTATAGCCTCACAAATATACAACCTGCATTTGTATCACTAAAAATGAGCAGGCAGGTTTTAGATGTAGGTGAGGGTCTGTGCGCCTGTCCTTGCATACTGCAGTGTATGTTTTAGAAATAATTAAATGTCACAGGACTCAGACCGTCAAGTAGCCAGGAAGGTGTTTTACGACCTTGTGCCTTACCTCGCTCCACTAGTCCCTCTCAATAACCCACTCCACCACATGCACTAGCACCCACAGAAACCCTCTCCACTTTCCTCTCCAGCTGCCTGCCTTGCTGTCTCTCTCTCCTCTTCCTCCCTGTATGCTGCCTCCTCCCTCATCCTTCCCTTTACATCTTCCTTCCCCAGTAGTGACACTTACAATATCTGTGCTTATTCTTTTCCTATCCCTCCCTTTCCTCCCTCGCAACTGTTGACACTCGACTTTGTGTTGGGCTCCTGGGATTGGTGAATAGTACATTGCTGTCGCTTTCTTCCACTTTTACTGTAGGTACTTTTTTTTCTTCGGGAAAAACTAATCTGGTGTGTAAAGTTTTTATGCCAATCCTGCTGAGAGCACATTGCTCTTGTTATCCCTCCTAATTAGAAAATGTGATAGTGCCGCTTGTAAATATATTGCAGAGTGAGCCAATCCCCTGGGCTCACTGTCACATTTGGCACAGCCTCTGGGTCCAGGTACCACCTGATATTCAGGTTAGGAGGAGGGAAATGGGGGACTAGAGGTAGGCAGGGATCAAAGGCACAGATATGGAACAGGTACACCATCTCTCTCTGGGAGGTAGAGTTTCACCAAGCTTTATTTCTACTCTTAAAGGTTTAACTGTTTAAGAAAGTACCTAAAAGTGCAAAAGCCGCAACCATGTTCCACACTTCCACAAGCTTTAATAAGATCATTAAAAGACCCCGGGGCTGTCTGTTGAGGTGCCCACCAAGGTGTTTCATCACTGGAAGGGTTTGTCAATGTCTTGGGTCTTAGCCCATCTTAACCCATTTAGAAAGCAATTTCCTGTGAGCAGAGGGGATCTTTCCTCTTGAGAAAGATCTTTGGGCATAAAAGGTTAGCTTTTCTGTAATTCCCCAGCATGCAATCTACCACTGCTGCTAATGAGAAGCGGATGAATATTTGCCCTAGGTTTAACAGCTCAAAATAAGACAAGAGTGAATTGCGGGAAGGAGGCAGAAGTGTCTGCTAAAGCGGGTAATGTTACAATAGGTGATGAAGAAAGTTTGCTCTAAGGATTACTGGAATAAGTATAGTCAAATAATATTCAGTTGTATTTCCTTTTCTACTAAAGGCTTACCTTGTCTTTGTTCAATATATACACACAAATGCATGCGAATGTAAATAAGTTCATAGTCGGAAGGCTCATTTGTGGCGGTCTCTTGCTAAGAGTAAGACCTGCTCAAGTTTAAGCTGCGGTCCAATAGGACATAGTTAATTGAGCACTGTGGGGTGACTGGGGAGTATGTTTCCCATTTTAGTCATTTTGGTTCTTTGTGTCTGCAGTCCTCCTGCTGAACCCCCGTCTACCAGGGCTCCCAAGTCCTGGCCATTACAAATGATGAATTGTGCTACAGTTAAGCTAGAAGTAGGACAAATTGATCAAAGTGTCAGGTGCCCCCTGTGATGTCTAGGTCTCCATGAAGAAGGCAGTGAAGAAGGAGCTGTCAAAAAGTTTCTTGTGCCAAGGTGGTTGTAGATAAATGTTTACCTGCCACTTAACACTTTCTACCTTCTGTCAGACTCACAATGTGTCCTTGCTAGCCTACATAAGGAGAAGGAGTAGCTAAAGATCTTGGGAGTTGATACAGTTATAGTAGCTCCAAGTTGTTCACCATATTGTTTTTGGGTCCACAGCAGACAAAACCCATGCTCCCCCTTTTAAACCAATGGGCTTGCTATCTGAGGTGTAGTGCTGCAATTTGAGATAAGCACTACTTGGCTCGGCTTTGGTTTTGTTCTGATAAAGCTGGTCTAATTAAGCTTGATTTAATCGGAATTGCTTTTAAGCACAGCACACAGCCGGAACAGATACTTTGATTTCAAAGTAGCCCTTGGGAAGGACTTGAGGAAGAAAGAGAAGGAATGAGATAGAGAGCAGAATTAGTGTGAGTACGAGTGAAGAGTTGCTTTTTTTAAAATTAGCATAAGACATGTTTCTATTCTTAGTCGTACTGTCTTCTTTTACTTGCATGAATGATTGCAGGTTGGGTGGTTTGTTGCTGGAGGAGAAGGGGAAAACATGTGCAGCTCTGACTTTCTCTGGTTATGGCAAAGTACACACCATTTCCTTAAATTAATCGTGTAGCATTCATTGTCAACGTGTTTTGTTCATAAATTCAATTTGCCTGAGTGTCGTGTCTCTATGAGCACACGCGTGTAACAAAAGATTGATCACCCCGGTGTCTGGAAAAGTGCTGTGTCCTGAAAGTAGCTGTTGTCTCCACTTATTTTCGAATGTTTCCTTTCAGCTTTAGCTGTAAAGCTCAGTAGAGAAGCAAGAGGCCTGGACCCTAATGGTAAACATTGGGGAAGAGCTAGTTCACTCATGTATGCAAAAGAATTGATGGCCAAGTCTCCAGCTCCACAATAAGTCACCCTAATGATCCTAGTTTAAAATAATGTCTGTTCTGGACCAGAATGATAAAAAGGGTGCCCCTCTGACTCATTAGTATTGGGGCGTAAAGATAGATGACCCAGATATAGAACCCAAGCTTATTTTTGAACCCCGTTTCCATTGAGCGGTGTGCTGCATGTGCACAGTGTGGGCACAACTTGTCATGCTGTTGGCCTGCTAGCTCTTTTAAGTGTCTCCTACCTGTCTCTTCAGCCGTGCCGGCTACCTCCAGCTCTCTGGTTTCATGGATCCACGCGACAGCTGGAACGGTGGGCTAGGGGAATGTTTTTCGAAGGCCGTTCCCAGTGTCATTGACTGAACAATGATAGAGCGCCCGGGTATTGAGCGGCTCCACACTAAATCTTTGTAAAGAGCACTTAGCTCCCCTGCGTTAGCCACAGAAAGAATATCTGTCAATGACCATCAGTGGATGCTTTCATCCTGAGGCTCCTCTGCCTGTATTAGTTGCAAAGCTCTAAGTGTATTTTTCCTTTTCCCCAGCTGTTTATTGAAAAAAAGGGCAGTCCTGAGTGACAGGCCTCTGTCTCACTCATACACTCTATAATCGGCTTGTTTATATGTCACTCTGCTCTCTTGCTGTGATGTGAGGAGTTGCTCATTAGTTGGAACGGCTCCACACAGAATTAGACCTTTAAGACCATGTATGAGTATATATTACCATGTGTATGTCTTCGTGTGTACCTGTGCAGACCCATATGCATGTGCTATGTTCTAACTTATCTTCATATGTTAATGTATATTTCAGGCAGTAAAGAGCTTTTCCTTTATTATCTGTTTTTTTACAGAGGGAGATGAAACCGGTGTGATGGATAGCCTAATGGAAGCTCTTCAATCAGGAGCAGCATTCCGCGATCGACGAAAACGGACACCGCGCAATGGTAAGGCAGCTAAAAGCACTGTCTGTTTGTCTCAATTTATAATTTTTGCAATTTCTGTCTCTTCCATCTGACTCCATTTTTTGTAAAGCTTTGAATGCAACACCATTGTCTCCTGTATGCCATATGAAAGAGGCTTTGCTCCCTAGTTTGTATGTAATGAGTGTGTATTCCTGTTTCAAAGATGCATGACTGATGCACACATAAAACACAGCCATGTGTAAGAACATATGCACATACAGAAAGATGTCATAGAAACGAGCACATGTGTGGCCCAGTGCAGGTCATTAGCGATTTATTGTCCCCCCGCAATTCATAAAGCACTTATTATAATGTAGCCGTGCTGGCTGCAGTTGGGCCGCGGCTGATTTAGTGTAATCCCGGTGTTAACACATTCCATTCTGCCATGTTGAATGGCCGGTACCCAGGGGAGTACCACCTAGCCGGGGTGCCAGGGTCAATTCATATGCAATTCAGAGTTTTGCAGAGGAGCCACAGGTGCTGCCATTTCCACGCTGGCAATCATGGTGGAACAAAAAGGGAGGGGAAAAATCAGAGCAATGGCTGGATTGGATAATTATGCAATAGATAGGCTATGCACTGTGAAGCAAGAGGTGAAAATAAGCATTATTTTAAAGCAGGACAGGTACATTGCTGTCTCAATCATAATTTTAGCTATTTGCAGGTAAATATTTGCTTTTAGAGATCTTGGAGAGTAAAAGTAATTAGAATAGAATAGAAATACTAAATGGGATTAGATTTCAGCAAATAAAGTATTATTTACTTAATTATTATTAGTAGAAGATATTTTCTATTGGTTTGGTGCATTGCATGCAAGATTAGAAGTAACAGTAAGTAAGTAATGTCCTGTGTGGCTGTTTAATTTGCATTTGCAATGAAAAGGTACCTGCTTGGTAACATGGCCAGGACATAGTCAGGCCTCATCTCTGACGGGGTCACCTTCTCTTATGCTCTAACTTTTTCCCCCTTTTTTCTAATAATAAGTAGGTCTATGTATTATTTTACAATGCTCTCATACAGTCCTTGACACTGTGATCTCTCATCTTCAGTGACAAAATTGGTGCATGTGTGTGGCTATGTAAGGCAGCAACATTTATATTGTCACACTTGAAAAAAAAATCTCGCTTTCATGTTCTTTCTTAGAAACACAGAAAATTAACTTCATATGTAAATTGCTTGGAAGGAAGTCTATAGTGTTTGGACAAAGCAAACACACATGCACACACTCATTCTTGTTTCAGCACCTATAATACGACTCATCAGCAGACAACCAGCTCCAGCCTTCACCTGCACATTTTCCATTCCATGTCTGTGTTTGGGTTTAATGTGGGCCTGTGTCTCTGTCCAAATGTGTGTGCAGCTGTCTTAGCAAAGCTGAAGGTTTCTGCCAGACTCTGGGAGTGGTTCATTCCTGCCAAATATCTGAGATGTGTCACCTCTGATGCTTTTTTCTTTTTTCTCCATCCTCCCCCTCTTTTCTTTTCATTTTTCTTTTCTTTTGTTTTTATTTATTTATTTATCACCAACATTGTTACAGGTGATCAAAGCCCTTCCAGCCCATCCTCTCGGTGGCCGGGTGCTAACTATGGTAACAGAACCCTAGGTGTGTGTATTTAAATACCTTTTTAACCCAGACCCAGCACCGCCATGCCTCCTACTGCACTTCTCCTGGCTGCATAACTCACATGTCCTTCCTGTCAGAACACTCAAGCTGAGCTGGTCTACAACATGCAGAGGCCTTTGCTGAGTTACTAAAATTGGCTTAGCGAAGCATGAAAGGTGTAATATGTAAGACTTTATGTATACAACCATGAAAACTTTAAATGGATGACGAATTTAAAAGACAAAACTTGCTTCTTATTAACATTAACAGCTCTGAACTAAGAAAAGCAACAAGAGTTTCAATATGTATCAAAATTAACTTGAGAAATGTATAATTGGACATGCAGTAATGCTTTATAGTTAACCATGATATTCCACAGTAATATAATTACAAACAAGTGTTTATGAATGCAGCATTGATGAATGGACACTCATAACAGAAGATTGCTGTTGGTTTCATTTTAACTTACATTTTGCAAAGGCACTTCAAAAGAATGAGCTAATTACTGTTGTGCATCACAAGGCTTTAGCAAACATTACAGCCTGTAGTTTACAGCATTCTCTGTGTCAGATAACACATGCACGTATTTATTTTTCTTTCTTATAGCACACACTACAAAAGAAAAGCAACATGCTGTTTTAAGACCTTGCCACTACATAGGCGTATGAGGTAACATTTCCTCAGTTTCTCTGGAAACACATTATAGAGCTTAGCTTTTGGTTAAAGGCCAAAAGGCCAAAATTCATGACAAAATGATACCAGTGGCGGTTCTACACAGGGGTCTCCAGGGGCCACTGCCCCTGTGAAGAAGCCCTTGGCCCCTGCTGTGGCCCCTGTGTCAAATTAATAATGAAATGATCAATTTATAACGATGAATGACAGAACAATTCTTACCTATTTTTTGTTCAAACAATATCTCATTGTGCACAAAAGGAACACATTGTGTAGTTAAATAAAAGCAATAACAGCTTGTGTATATTTAAAAAAAGATCATTCTGACTGTACTGTACTTTCAAAAAAAAAAAAGTAATTGTGCACAAAGATGACAAATATCATTGTCGTACAAAAATAACTGTTCTTGTTGTTGAGTCTCATTGTTTCAATCAATGTATTTGTATCTTCCAAATATACTTAAATTATATTTTTAAATAAGCCCCTCTGATAAAACACTGGCCCCCACAGCAAAATTGGTCTAGAACCGCCACTGAATGATGCCCTGTGTTCATTTAAATAAGAGCCAGTGAGACTATTTTGCATAGACTTGTGGCAAGCTTGGAAGAGTCAACACCATGGAGCTTGCATCAAAATCATATCAATTGTAGTAGTAAGTCTACACCAAAACAAAATATTAGAAAACACATTTAACTTAAAGGTGCTGCAAATGACATCCAGAGCATATTTATTATTCCAAACGGCTCTAATTCTCAAACCCACCTCCACCCATGTAAACGCCTGGTCAAGACCCCCTGGCGTCACTTTTTCATGCACGAGGCATCCCTGCTGCACTCGCAAGATAAAGATCAATCTGCTCAGGGCGCCATTACTATATCTTTATATTGCAAATAGTTGTTTGCTGCTAGTTTTATATTAATGCTCTAAATGGCATTTACATGACCTTTTAAATAATGCAGCGTTTTTTTCTACAGTTATACATTTCTTTTGAATATAGGATCACATTAAAAACACAAATGCAGCAGTAGGGTAAATGTAGACCGGAGACACAGTAATAGACAATAATGTTGAGTGACATGATTTAAATCTTGCCTTGAATACTTTTAAAATTGAATGCAGTAAGCAAGTACACTAGTAATTAAGAGTCCCTTGTGTTGGCTCCTTGATTCTAAAAGTTTAATCTTGTAACACAATCCTAATAGCGGCCACAGTACTTGAAGAAAATCATTCTTGACTCACTCAGCATAGCTTCTGTCTTGTAGAGCAGCTTCAGCTATCATCTAATTGTCTTGGTTTTCCTATCAGCCTATGCTGTTGCAGCATGATGTCACTTCCTGTCTTGTTGCAATGTTTAGGAAGTGTTCTGCTGGGAAGACCTCCATGCTTTAGCCACTCATAATTGTTTGTGTAATTCTCCCTCCTCTTTCTGAAGGATTCTTGCACATATGCTATGCTGTTCTGGCCTTCTCTTGGTTTAAAAGAATGCCTTGAACTATCAACAGATTGGCTCTGTTTGCTGCACAAATGTCTCTCTCGCTATAATGTGTTTAATGTGTTTTGGTTGCATGTCTAAGTAGCTATGTTTGTGTGTTGGTGTATTCATGGATGACATTATATGTCAAGAGTACATTCTATGATGCTGCAACAACTTGTTTATTTGTTAATATAGAAATGTTTTGTTCACTTTGAAAGTAGAAACTTCAAATCAATGTGTTAAGATTAAATTAACAGGAAGCTTTTTAAGTCATTTTGAAGAAAGCCAAAGAGAGGGCCTTGGCAAGCTGACACCTGCTTTGAAACATCTTTAAAGATGTGAATATTAAGTTTTTTGGTGTGAAGAAGCTGTTGCTCGTAGGCAAGGTGTGAAAGTATCAATTAAATGAAGTTTGTTCACCTCTTTGCACAACTGAACTCCCGAACAGGAGCTGAATAGCTTTTCCACATCAAGAGACACTCAGATTGACAGTCGCTGGGTGTTCCCATGCTGCTAAACTCTCCAGATTAGCACTCAACACGATTAGTCTAGACGGATTTCAGAAAAAAGGCCTCCTATAAGAAGTGAGGAGCATTTATGGGTACAAGTCGGGAACCGGCCTACCTTACATATTTCAAGGGTCCTTCTAATTTGTATATCAAATGGCCACCAAATTGCCCATCTTGATCAGTTGTTGGACCATTTCCCCTTAGTTTTTTTGTAAGTAGGCAATCAAGATGAGGAAATTAAGTTTCTGGATCTATAGTCTAGAGTCAGATCAAGGATATAGTGGACGCTCAGTGTCTTTTTTATGCATATATATATATATATATATATATATATATATATATATATATATATATGCAAAATACCAACTGGAACATTTAAAAATGATATTGATTGAATATTTATGTTGGCCTTAAAAAATGACACAAATAATGCTTAATTTCACCTTAAAAGTTGGTATTTTGCATATATATATATATATACATAAAAAAGACACTGAGCCTCCACTATATCCTTGCTCTGACCCTAGACTATAGATCCAGAAACTTAATTTCCTCATCTTTGATTGTCTACTTACAAAGAACTTGGGGAAAATGGTCCAACGACTGAGCAAGATGGGCAATTTGGCCACCATTTCGATATGCAAATGAGAGTCAAAAACTCAAAAATTTCGCTTGGGAACCATTTTTTTTGGATGCAGCACCCTTGAAATAAGTAAAGTAGGCCGGTTGCTGACTTGTACCCATAAATGCTCCTCACTTTCACTTTTTGGACGATTCCGTCTAGACTAGATGGTGGAGAAGGCTCTGACTGTCGCCACCCCTGCATCAGGCCCATTCAGAGGCAGCCTTGTTCATTTTCTGGTGGAGGTCACTGAGGTAGTCAAAAAGCTCCACAGTGGCAAGACACATTTTTCTACGTTCACATTTATTGTGTTTGTTGCTTTCTGAATGAAATATTAAGGGGCTGTCATGATTGTCCATCCTTTCTCCCTGGACATGATGTAGTCTTATTGGCTTCATTGGGCCGTGACCTCTAGAGAGAACTTGGCGGTTTGCAGCCAAATATGAAGGGGGATGGATGGAGAGTCAGCACCTCCATGCCTGAGGCCCTGATACATGGTATAAATGATGTTGTGACCACCTTAGGTTGGGACCAGCGGTTGTCCCAAGTTCGGGAGTTCAAGTATCTCTTGTCCGTCTTGTTCTTGACAGATTGAGAATAAGATGGACAGGCTGATTGTAAGTCCAAACCCTTATTTCTGGTTAGTAACTAAAAAACTATCTCATGGATAAGGATGGCAGGTTTATTTTTCTATGTGTGTGTGAGAGGAAAAGATCCCTCAGAGAAATTATAGTTTTTTTGTGTTGAAGAAGTAAGTAAGCAAGTAAACTTTTTTTATATAGCACCTTTCACAGACAGAAGTCACAAAGTGCTTCACATAAAAATCATACACATAACATAAAAATGTACATACAAGTTTTAAAAAACCAAAACAACAGCAATTTAAACAACCATAGAAGTGAGTTGGCATCTCCAACTAGGAGGAAACCCAGACCAGGAACATGATGGTGGGATAGATCTTCATTTATGAACATGCTTGATATTTAATAGAATATTCTATATCTCTGTGACCTATTTTCCTATTCTCACAAGATAAACAAGATAACTTTGGTCCTTACGATGGCTCTCTTTCCTCCTTAGCCTTGTGCATCAGCCCCTTCTTATTGCACTTTTTTTTTCTTAATGCACATCACTATGCTACCAGAATGTATTATGCACTGACAGTTCCCTGTTTATTGATATGGAACCCCAAACTTTGGTTTGATAAACAGCTGCTGGATTCTCTACTCTGAGGTGATGAGAGAGGAAAATCCTTTTGACATGCTGGCTCTATGGATTTTTTCTAAATGGAATCTGGAAATGAGTTCAGTTGCTATAGAGCATAGGGGGGATTTGTGTGTAAAGATTTCTGTTTGTTCCCTTTCATGAGATGAGACAAATTCCCTCTATGCTCTGGCAACTGAACTTGTTTCCAGACTACTTGTAGGGAAAAAAATGGAAGGGGACCAACAGAAATCTTTACGCACAGTTTGAGGGAATTTTTTTAAAAAGACTCTGTAAAGAGAAACAATTAAGTTCCCCAGTGATGGACGATTTGGTGACAAAAGGCCTCTCACTCTCTGAAAGCTGTAGTTGGGTTGTTACTGTGTCGTGCATGGCGGGAACTGTCAACGTTTTAGTCTGTGTTTAAAGAATGATGGTTTAATTTTGGGGTCCTTAAAGCTACATTAATGTTTATGTACTTCTGTTGTGTACATATTTGCTTTCTCTCTGACTAGGTGACTGACAGCATTCTCTGAATTTACTGGTGAAGAAGGTTCTCTGAGCAGTTGTATCAGACACTGTGCCAAATCTATTCACTCCTGCTTGTCATGTCTGTTGTAATCTCATGCTTTAAAGCTTGATTAACCTCCTGTCATCCTCAAACAAGCAGCGTGTAGCAGAGAGAGTCTCTCAGAGCCGCACAAGAATCTTCACTTGCGTCAAAGCAGTTCATTTAAACCCAGCATGTAGTTGTTTTTTTTGTCGTCCTTCAGGCTAAACTATACTCCAACAGACTACCTCAAGTGTCAGACTGAACACAATTCTAGGCGCCGCCAGTCACAATTACACCCAATTCCAGAAGCATTTCCTATTTCCTTGTCTCCACTTTGTGTAAGATGGAAAACCTAACCCGAGAGGCCATACTCATGTGTTATGCAATTACACCAGCCAGTCCTAATTCAACACACAGGAGCGGGATGGATTGATGGAGACCAGGAAAGCCACATTCCTGATGTTGGTTCAGTTTCATTTCAGGAAGATAATATATCAAGTAATTTATAGTGTTGATTGTGGTTGGATGAACACTATATATTACCCTTTTTTTTTTTTTTTTTTACAGACAGTGTATTTTTACGGAAGCCCTGAACCGCAAGTGAAGAAATTTTTTTTTGAGATGTTATCTTGTTATTTCGAGATCATATCTCGTTATTTCAAGATAATATCTCATTATTTCGAGATAATACACATATGTAAAAAAAAAAAAAATAAGAATTAAAAAAAAAAAAATCTTCCAAATTTTTTTTTCTTCAGATATTATCTCATTATTTCGAGATAATATCTCGTAATTACGAGATAATATCTCGTTATTTCGAGATAACACACCTATGTAAAAAAAAAAAAAAAAAAGCGAGATATTATCTCGAAATTACGGAAGCCCTGAACCGCAAGTGAAGAAAAAAAATTTTGAGATGTTATCTCGTTATTTCGAGATAGTATCTCGTAATAACGAGATAAAATCTCGTTATTTCGAGATAACACACTTGTGTAAAAAAAAAAAAAAAAAAAAAAAAATTTTTTAATTTTTTACTGTCAGATATTATCTCGTTATTTCGAGATACTAAGTCGTTATTTCGAGATACTATCTCGTTATTTCGAGATACTATCTCGTTATTTCGAGATACTAAGTCGTTATTTCGAGATAACACACCTATGTAAAAAAAAAAAAAAAAAAAATGTATTTTTTACTGTCAGATATAATCTCGTTATTTCGAGATACTAAGTCGTTATTTCGAGATACTATCTCGTTATTTCGAGATACTAAGTCGTTATTTCGAGATAACACTTAGGCCTATGCTGTCTCAGTGAACGGACCGGGCTGTCCAGTCCCGGCTTCCTCCTGAGGAGATCCACCGCCTCGTCACGCTCGTGTCACAACACATCCAGAGGGCAACCCGCTGCAATTTTGCCCTCAGCCCGGAGGTGCAACTCCTGGCCGCGCTGCGCTTTTACGCAGTGGGGAGCTTCCTGGAGGTGGTGGGGGACGGCACCGGCCTCAGCAAGGCACCGGTTTCACGGAGTGTGACAGCCGTGACACCGATCCTCCTGCGCCGTCCCCGGAGACACATCAGGATGCCCACCACGCGGGACGAGGTCCGCCAGTGGGGTATATATGCGTTAATGGCTTGATTACTACTTGGATACACCTGTTAGCTGTGATCACACACACACACACACACGCACACGTAGCCTTATTGCACAGGTGTGTGGGGTGACTTAAGCGCTGATAAAGTGGTGGGTGATCGATTTGCCTGGCATCGATTGATTTATATTTCAGCACCACGGCGGTGGACAGCTCCCACTAAGAGCTTCTTAAGAAGCTTCTTTGGCGGGATCTTAAGAAGGCAGTTAAGAACGCATCTGGGAAACACCCCTATCTTAGCGCTCCTTCTAAGCCGAACCCTTCTTAAGAGCCTTCTTAAGTCCTTAAGAACGAGCGAATCTGGGAAACGCGAATTAATTCGAGATCTTGAGAAAACAAAACAATAGTGTAGTCCAGACGCATAGCCAGTAATGTAATGTATTTGTAACCCGGCCCGTGTGGGATGAGCCTCTCCACACCCTGGGACTCTGCGTTGTGTTGTTTATGATGATGGAGGGCGGAGGAGGGACCAGTCGGACACGGGTGGTCGTTATATTGCGGCTCGGACCGCGTCGTGCTTTATTTCTCACAACGGCTGGCAGCTCAACCTTAAACAGTACAAGTAAACACTGGCGTGAGGCAACAGAAAGATTAAAGGCTTGTGTTGTGTCCTTACTGATTTCCACAGTAACTGGTTGCCGGAGATCTGCGCAGTTTCTGTTGCGCGTGAGCTGTCCGTGGCACTGAAACAACAACCGCCCTTAATGTGATAATTTTCTGTCTGATGCAGGTCTAAGTTATGCTATACGTTAACACTTTATCGAGCCTACTGATTGGGTTCATCTGTAGTCGGCACTTTGTGCAATAAAATGATTTATTGTGCCGTGCGATAGAGCCGATGCGCATGTTTTGTCTTTACTGTTGTATTGTGTACAGCCTTTATAAAGCTCTGTTGGGAGAGCTTGTGTTAGAGGCAGTGTTTTGCTGTCATTTCCTTTGTAATGCATAATGTTGCAAAGTAAAATAGTCACTATTTTTCCAGTTTGTCTATATTTGTCATTTTTATAGTTCTACATTTTTACGAGTCCTTTTTCTGGGAAAAGATGGCCCATCCACTTTTGTACTGGCCCACCCGAAATATTATTTCTGCCTTCGCCACCGGGTGTCTCCATGGATACCAGATGATGACTGAGAGATGCAGATCAGCAGGATTGCGGGTCACTAGAAACTTTGTGTGTGTAGTGCAATCCGTTTTGGACCCAGAGGGAATACTACCAGTGGCGAAGGCAGAAATAATATTTCACACATTATAAAGGCTGTACACAATACAACAGTAAAGACAAAACATGCGTATCGGCTCTATCGCACGGCACAATAAATCATTTTATTGCACAAAGTGCCGACTACAGATGAACCCAATCAGTAGGCTCGATAAAGTGTTAACGTACAGCATAACTTAGACCTGCATCAGACAGAAAATTATCACATTAAGGGCGGTTGTTGTTTCAGTGCCACGGACAGCTCACGCGCAACAGAAACTGCGCAGATCTCCGGCAACCAGTTACTGTGGAAATCAGTAAGGACACAACACAAGCCTTTAATCTTTCTGTTGCCTCACGCCAGTGTTTACTTGTACTGTTTAAGGTTGAGCTGCCAGCCGTTGTGAGAAATAAAGCACGACGCGGTCCGAGCCGCAATATAACGACCACCCGTGTCCGACTGGTCCCTCCTCCGCCCTCCATCATCATAAACAACACAACGCAGAGTCCCAGGGTGTGGAGAGGCTCATCCCATACGGGCCGGGTTACAAATACATTACATTACTGGCTACGCGTCTGGACTACACTATTGTTTTGTTTTCTCAAGATCTCGAATTAATTCGCGTTTCCCAGATTCGCTCGTTCTTAAGGATTTAAGAAGGCTCTTAAGATCCCGCCAAAGAAGCTTCTTAAGAAGCTCTTAGTGGGAGCTGTCCACCGCCGTGGTGCTGAAATATAAATCAATCGATGCCAGGCAAATCGATCACCCACCACTTTATCAGCGCTTAAGTCACCCCACACACCTGTGCAATAAGGCTACGTGTGTGTGTGTGTGTGTGTGTGTGTGTGTGTGTGTGTGTGTGTGTGTGTGTGTGTGTGATCACAGCTAACAGATGTATCCGAGTAGTAATCAAGCCATTAACGCATATATACCCCACTGGCGGACCTCGTCCCGCGTGGTGGGCATCCTGATGTGTCTCCGGGCACGGCGCAGGAGGATCGGTGTCACGGCTGTCACACTCCGTGAAACCGGTGCCTTGCTGAGGCCGGTGCCGTCCCCCACCACCTCCAGGAAGCTCCCCACTGCGTAAAAGCGCAGCGCGGCCAGGAGTTGCACCTCCGGGCTGAGGGCAAAATTGCAGCGGGTTGCCCTCTGGATGTGTTGTGACACGAGCGTGACGAGGCGGTGGATCTCCTCAGGAGGAAGCCGGGACTGGACAGCCCGGTCCGTTCACTGAGACAGCATAGGCCTAAGTGTTATCTCGAAATAACGAGATAGTATCTCGAAATAACGAGATAGTATCTCGAAATAACGACTTAGTATCTCGAAATAACGAGATAATATCTGACAGTAAAAAATTAAAAATTTTTTTTTTTTTTTTTTTTTTTTACACAAGTGTGTTATCTCGAAATAACGAGATTTTATCTCGTTATTACAAGATACTATCTCGAAATAACGAGATTTTATCTCGTTATTACGAGATACTATCTCGAAATAACGAGATAACATCTCAAAATTTTTTTTCTTCACTTGCGGTTCAGGGCTTCCGTACGAAATAATGAGATAATATCTGAAGAAAAAAAAATTTTGGAAGATTTTTTTTTTTTAATTCTTTTTTTTTTTTTTTCCATATGTGTATTATCTCGAAATAATGAGATATTATCTCAAAAAAAAATTTCTTCACTTGCGGTTCAGGGCTTCCGTATATTTTAAAATCAGGTTCCCTTGAATAAAAATAAAAAAAGAATGCAAGTTTGCCTACTCCTTTTCTATCTTCTATTCCCTTTCTGGTGAGACAGTTACCTGGGTATCTTGCAGGAGATTGGTGGGTAGAGAGCAGGAGCCTCTCATACATCCTGCCTCATCGATTTTCGGTCAGGGATGAAAGCCACAGACTCAGTAGGTCTTTCATACTGGGGGGCATCCCAAAAGACACATCAATCAGATTTCAAAGAGAACCAAGCCAATCTTATTTATTTACTGCCTTTTCAACGTCATTACAATCCCAAACCAGGGCCTCTCTCCCTTCCTCTCTCTGCTTCACCTTCACAGGTCAGTCCATCAAAAGTTCCTTCCTGTGTTCTATATAGAAAGCCTCTTAAGGACTTATTTGACATTGAACAGGGAGGGATCATCTCATGCCCATTAAAACATAGAGATGCGGTGATATAATGCTTGTCAGGGTTAAGGAATTTCAGCCCAACTGTCTAATCCCCCGAAGCCGTGCAGTTAATTCAGCTGGTCAGGCCAGAGAGTGGGCCCCCTGTAAGTTTAATGAAGATTAAATTACCTATTTTCTCTCATGAAATTTTAAAGGAAGAAAGGGGATGAATTTGCAAGAGGCAAATGAAAAGACCAAAGGGAAGTGTCTGTAAAAGGAGACGCTGGCAACGATAAAGAATCTCCCCTTCTTCTCTTATATCCCCCAACCTAATTTGTGACATAAATGATCATTTAATACTTATTGCTTCTGTGTTTGTTATCCACATCAGCCTGATGGAGACATCCATAAAATGTTCAGCATTGCAGCTATTTTCTCATCTTCCTCCTGATATTGGAGAAAATCCCCCTTTTTTTTTTCTTAAATTACATCACAGGAAGTGATAGTGATCGTAATTCCCTCAGCAATTAATTTGCTCACACATATGTCGTACCCATGGCTTTATCTCTCTCTTGTTGTCTCTCAACCTCTAGCAGTTGTACTCCTGGACTGTTTCACACACACATGTGCAAGCTTGTGTCACATATCAGATAGGGACTGTAGCTGTAGGGTCTCTGAGAGGAGGGCTGAAGCCCTTTTGCCTTCACAAGCTCCTGGCTTCCACTTCAGGGTGTTGATAGATGTTATTCATTGGGGCGACCCTAGAGGCCATCCTACAGGAAGTGGAGCTAACATGATTTGGGGCAAAGAGACCCAGAAGGTGTCGATGCCTCTTGCTATGGCTCGGATCGCTAAGTAGATGTGAGATATCAATAGTAGATGAGAGCAGAGCTCTGTAGAGACGTGCTGCTTGAAATCTATCACCTGCTTCTCATAGATAAGGATATTTATCAACAGCCGAAGGAAAAGGCAGATGGGAAGGAGCTGAGGCATGGACAGACACTCCATTTAACATTTGATGTCCTAGGGCATAGACAAAGCCATTGTCCCTCCCATTGACCAACAGGGCCTTTCTCTGGACCTGGTCATTTTTCATCCACAGCAGAAAACCCATCATGGAAATATAGATGAAGATTTTATGTACCATTTGAGTACCCTTGGCGCATAACTGATTCGTTGCTCGACTCTGCCAAGAGAGGACGTAAAGTAAGTGAAGTGTGACATGGAGCCATTTTGTGAGGATAAATCAAATCTTAATAAAAGGCGATCTCTCTGGGTAGAAACCGGGGTCTCTCACCCCTGCCCCTCCTGCTAAGTACCCCCTAAACCCTTCGCTGTTTAAATCGTACTGAATGTTTCTACTTGAGTACAGGGTATCAACAGGGGGCTGTCTGCATGCCCTTTTAATGCCATTATGCCCTTTTACAACTCCCTGTCTGAGAAAACTGATCATGTGGAGCCTAGCTCCCTATGGTAACGCTTACTTTTTCTTCTCTTCTTTTGAAATAAAGTCAATGACCTAGTGCTTTAATGGACTCAGAGCTCTCAACACCTATGTCCAATATTGTTTTACTTTATTGGCACAGAGCCTCATTGATGTAAAAAGTACTCAGCCCTCCCGCCTAGTGGATCATCACCGAACAACTGCAGAGTAAAAACGTCTGCGAGCTTATCATATTCAATAATATCCCAGAGCGTTTGCAGTGGGCTGTGTTTTTTTCTTGCTCACTCTCCAAACAATATTGGCTTTCAAGTATGTGGGCAGTTATGAAAGGTCACCCTAAGTGTAAATTGTCAATGCTGGATCAATTTTGGAGGGCAAATATGCTTTGGAGGCCCCATAATGGAAGGTTTCATCTTATTTTTACCCAGGGCACACTCACACAATAAGATTGATATCGTTCATTGTTTGATGAATTCCTAATAGACCTATAAACTTGCAGAGCTTAAAGCCAAAGGAATGCCTGTGAAAGTCGGACCATCCCACTAGCTGAAAAATTGCCCTCATATAATTCCAATGGAATCTCGCCCAAGCCATCATGCTTAGTGCTGAAGGATGGGCGACTTGTGTCGGTTGAATTAAACCTTATTTATCGCTCATTAGGCATACGGGGGGCCAACTGATGATCAGCTAGAGAACAAATAATGTGCTGCGGAATAGGATGCCATCCTGTATGGTTATGTGTTCCTCTGACAATAAGAGGCAGTGCCAGAATCACACGCCTCTTCCTCTTCCTCTGCTCTTGTGTTTTCCCTCACCTCCTCCATATGATGTGGCTATTATTTAAGTAGAAGATGTACTGTCCGGGTTGATGTTTGCATTTGAAGTGTCAGTCACTGTCTACAACCTGTCAGCCTCAATGAGGTGGAATTAATATTTTACTTTCCCATTAGGTGGGCTTGATGTCTGTAATAGGCAAGTATAGCAAAGTAACAGCAGTCCAGGAGATGAGTGATAACGGTAATTCCCAATTGATGCAGACAAAGAGAGAATGTGTCAAAGGATGTTAAATGTTCCATTTAATGGGACATACTATTAAAGGTGATGTTGGATACAAGGATATTAAAAGAAATTACAATTTGTCTGATGCTCTCAGCTTGAAGTAGCTCGATTTTTCAACTTTGCTTTGCTGACTTTTTTTTCACACTATTTTCAGCAGGCTTAATTAAGTCATAACGTCCTTTTCTGAAGTGCAAGAAATGTTTTTAGATCAAAATGAAAAATGCATAATTAGGAAACAATGCTTCTGAGCTGAATCCGGCAGCAAGTGAAAGTAACACTGCTGTAACATCCACACATTGTTCCCTGTGATACAGTATACACGGCAGGGGTGGGAATCACAGGAAAACACAGTACTGCTGGGATAAGTTGCCCATGATAATGAAGGCATCATGATAACAGGATCCTGCAGTCTCTATACAATGCAAGACAATCTTCAGTAATACATTACATTATATGTGTAACTGAAGAGGTAAACAATTTCCCCCTAAAATCTCACGAAAAGCATTCTAAACTAAAATGCTGATGATGCCTTCATAGGGTTTTTAAAGTGAATATTTGAAATAACACTATATTTACATTATTACCCTATCAAATGGGGTTAACACAGGGGTAGGCAACCTGAGGCTCTGGAGCCACATGTGGCTCTTCAGGCTGTCTGCAGTGGCTCTCTGTGGCTGTGACAAAATAATTATATGGAATGAATAACTGCTTTCTTTACATTTTTATTCATCATTGGCGTCAGCCCATTGGAATTTCTATTCAAATTCCATCAAAAAGTCAACTAAAATGTGCATCAGAGCTTTCGAATCTTACGAAAGTCTACGGTCCAGCACCTTAACATCTAAATTTTGTCAAGTTCAAGTCTAGTTTTGAGTTTTTCTTGCTAAGCGAGCTTACGATTCCAAATCTCCTGAGGTATTTCTTACGAAATCATATTGATAAATGCTCATTATGGCCTATTAGTAATGTTGGTAGGCTAATTTAAACTGAGTAGGTTATCTTATCTTCATTGCAAGGCTCAAAATAAGGTTTGCGGCTTCATTTCAACATTTTTTCTCTTTTTTTGGCCAACAATGGCTCTTTTGTTTGTAGAGGTTGCAGACCCCTGGGTTAACACAACAGACACATTTATTCTGATCTTGTAATAAAAGGCCAGGCCAGATATAACATTGATGTCCATGACTCATTAAAAACTCTCAATCAATAAATATCCTTTATTTAACCAGGTAAAATCCATTGAGATTAAAATCTCTTTTTCAAGAATGAAGGCCAAGAAGGCAGCACCATGATAAAATAAGAACATTCAACCACAATTCTCATACACCACATTCAACATCAATTAAAGTACATATAAGATCAGGGACAAGACTATATGAAGATTGAAATGAGTACAGTTAAAAATGAAATAAATGAACTGGTGACAGATGAATGAATAAACCCGGCCGTTATCAGAAAATAGTTTTACAAACAATTGCAACCTGGTCTCACAGGAATCCGTGAAATAGCCACGGATTTGCTTAACTCAAAATCCGTGGAATAGCCACGGAATCACTCAAATTTCCGTGAAACTGACACGGATTTCGCTACAAAAGTTAATGACAGTCATATCCCGTGGCTATTCCAACATACAAAGTGATTATGTACATTCACTGAGTGAATATTTAGAAAATAAAACATATATTTCTCGCTAGAAATGTGATCAAAATCCATTTTTATGCAGAAACTAAGTCAAATTATTGATTTTTTTTCACAAAAAATGAGAGAACTGTCCGCCATGTTTTTTGTTCTGACTGCCGGGACCTTGAAAGTCACGTGACTTGGAACAAACCAATAGGAACAAATATCCATGGAATCATCATCATTAACTTGCATTGTAGCGAAATCCGTGTCAGTTTCACGGAAATTTGAGTGATTCCGTGGCTATTCCACGGATTTTGAGTTAAGCAAATCCGTGGCTATTTCACGGATTCCTGTGAGATCATGTTGATATATATATATATATATATGTATGGGTTTTTTTGTTTTGTTTTTATTCCGTGGAAATGAAGGGAAATTAATTTCATTTTTAGACTTCAAAAAGGTGGAAAAAAAACAAGAAAGATAGCACGGATTCCTGTGAGACCAGGTTCAACAATTGCATTGACCAGCTAATCTTCTCTGTCCTTCAGGATTCCTTTACTCTACATTTACACTTTAAAAAAAATGTAGCCAGTGATTCCAAACATGACTTCATCGGCTGCATGAACAAAGTGACATTCCAGACTCGCATGACCTCCACAGGTCTGACTTTGAGCATCACTCACCTCAATGTCAATTGTGACAGGAAGCACACTTACACTGAAGTGTTAAGAAAAACCTCACGTTAGTGTGGTTTGACTTATATATTGCCCATGTGTGGTTTAGCTCATAACACCACTGCAGTAAAATATAACACAATTCTACAACTTTTTTTTTTTTTGCTTTAAAAAATGAAAGCATTTTTTTCTCTCATTTGTGGATTTTTAAGCAACAAAATCAAGGTAAAAGGTTAAGTACTTCTAAAACTGTGCAAGAAAACTTTAATTGGATAAATGTGCACACCCATCCATTTAATTAACACAAAGTAAAAGACTGTTTGATGACAGCAGTCAGCCTCCCACACCCTTTGTAGGATGTGCACATTTTCACAGACAAGGTGTTTTGTTTATTAAACGTGAAATTGTGCAGTAAAACATCTATTTGTTTTTTTAAACAACAATGAGGAAAAACTCCCGCACACTGTCTGCTTACTGACGGAATATGTTTTAACACTGTTTAATGAATATTAACACTATATTAGTGTTGGTAAATATTTTAAGCTGTAAGTGGACATTTAGTGGGAGTTTTTCTCATTGTTGTCAAGATTGCACTTTCCTCCAATGCACCTGTCCAACCTGGTCTCACAGGAATCCGTGAAATAGCCACGGATTCGCTTAACTCAAAATCCGTGGAATAGCCACGGAATCACTAAAATTTCCGTGAAACTGACACGGATTTGGCTGCAATGCAAGTTAATGACAGTCATATCCCGTGGCTATTCCAACATACAAAGTGATTATGTACATTCACTGACTGAAGATTTAGAAAATAAAACATATATTTCTCGCTAGAAATGTGATTAAAATCCATTTTTATGCAGCAACTAAGTCAAAATATTATTTTTTTCCACTAAAAATAAGAGAACTGTCCGCCATGTTTTTTTGTTCTGACCGCCGGAACCTTGAAAGTCACGTGACTTGGAACAAACCAATAGGAATTACTTTAACTTGCATTGTAGCGAAATCCGTGTCAGTTTCACGGAAATTTGAGTGATTCCGTGGCTATTCCACGGATTTTGAGTTAAGCGAATCCGTGGCTATTTCACAGATTCCTGTGAGACCAGGTTCCACCTGTCATACATTCAGGTGTGCAGAGATTTTTTTTTTTAAAGCATGACATATGGGCTCAGAAGAAATCTGTACTTTTCTTCCTCAATGTGTGAAAACATCAAGTGAATCCTCATTGTCAAGAGAGCTTCTTTATTACAACACATGCATAAGGATAAATGCAGTCAGCTGAGAAGAGAGGTGATGTGTATAATATAGGTATTAAAATTACACGGGAGACACAAAACGAGGGAGACAGATGACAAAGCAGGTAGAAAGTAAAAGAAAAAGGCTGCTTGTGACTTTCAACCCAGTCGACATCATCAAGGGTTGAAAGAAAAACAAGCCCTGATCTTGTGCACTTTGTTGTGGGAAAAAGGGAGAAGGTGAAAGAGAGAGGCGTGGATCAGATATAATGGAGTGAGTGGGTGTACTCTGCTGTGACGGACAGATGTATCGACAGTGATAGCTATCAAGAGTTAAAGAGGGCAGGGGGAGTGAGAGGGTTAAATGAAGGTAAAAAGCAGAATAACACACCCTACCCCCCTCTACTCACACTCACACACTCTCTCACACACACACACTGGATGTGCAATCAGCAAGAATGCTCCCTACACTCAGGCACTCCCCCTCCAGTCAAGCATGATTGTGCTTGACATGGTTCCATCACTAATGCTGACTGATGCCCATTTGCTCGACTCTTCACATTTATTTATTTATCTGTTTATTTGCGTCAAGTTTATTTATTGATGGGCCTCAAGGATGTGATGGCAAATCTCCATCTGCTCATATAGGGAAGTCGGAAATGGAAGACTATGAGGGTATGCAACATTAACACGCGAGTGAACAAAAAAAGAAGGCTGGGGGACAGAGTTCACTTTTTTTTATTTAGATTCCAGCATTTGAAAGCTATTCCTTTTCTGGTAATGGAAAAGTGATATGGCCCATTTAGTTACTTAGCACTAATCCCAATGGTTTAGCTGCTTCGCTATTTTTTCTTCCCTTTTATCTCTTTGTCTTTCTTCATTCGTTCTTTTGACTTCTATTTGGTTAGTGTCTGATGGAAGGATTTGAGGGGGGTCAAATTACTCCCCAGCCTATAAGAGTGTTCCCAAGCTTCAGCAGCACTCACACAGCTGCATTAAGTGCAGCATGTTGCTGTTGGAGTTGACCACCAAAATACCCATGAGGGTTTTAAATACACGCTGTATTTAATACCTAGTGTTGACATAACCTCCTGGTTTTGTGTGAATTGATTTTTTTTTCTTTTATAGTTTTGGGCTATTGTTTTTTGTTTGGTTAAGGCTTTACATATTTATATTTGTTGTAGATTTTAATAAGATGTCCCTTTGCCTGTGATTATTACATAGGATGATGCAATTAGAACGTAATGAGTGTAAGTGTAATTGTTGTTTATTCTCACAATGACATATTTGCTGTTGTAAGCTACTGAGGGAACAGCAATGCTTAATTACCCACAAGTGTACAATTTGAGATCATTAGCTTTGGAAGCCAATATCTCTGGCCAGAGGTCTGCCAGAGGACCTTTGCTTCGCTCTTGTAGTTGTGTAAAGAATGCCAAGTTGAAAACTGCTGAGGGACTTTTATTTTAACACCCTTAACGTATGTTTCCTGTCCACATAATCCTCATCATTAAATTTCTAGAAGTCAGTTGCCTTGATCTGCAATTTTGATTAACTTTTTTTTTTCCAAGGGTAAATCTTAGATCAGCTGCGGCGAAATATAAACGGAGATTTAAAAGCGATAATGTGTAATAAAAGTGGGTTAAGGGGAAGTAAACAGAGCTGAGGATCTTCTTTAAAGAGCAGATCAGTGACTTGACACTCACTTGCAGTAGGATTAATAGGAGAGGATAAAAGAAACCAAAATACAGATTTTTTTTGCCTGTACATCTGTGTATCAGTGGCTAAAGAGGAAAAAGATTTGTTTGAACTCTTCACACATTTTACCCACATGACCAAAACGGTATGAAGAGCTACCAAGCTGCCTCTTCAGCAGGTGCTGATTGGCATCTGTGCTCTTCCAGAGACATGGATCCAGCCCAACTGCATCTGCGAGTTTATTTGAATCCATCCAAAACAGTTACGGTGCTAAGAAGGAGGGAGGAAATAAACAAGAAGGGAACACAACAGCTTGGTATTCATGAATTCCATAAATTACAATGTCACTCCCCTAAGAGATGACTAATATGTCAAGTTTAAAAATAGACAGTTTGCCACAGTTCAGACCCTTAGCCTCCAGTGGATGAGGATTAAACAGATAGATGGTAAAGGGTAGAGATTTGTTATGTTGTGTGTGTGTCGTGTCTGACTCAACTGCATGCTTGTATACACGCATACAAAACTATTTATGTGATATATGTGTGTACATACTGTATATGTGGGCAGTTGTAGTTAATGTTAACCCACCTAGATTTCCATGAAAGGTTCGTAACCTGAAGTAATGGCGGCAGGATGCAGCCTGAGAAGTAGCCGAACAGTATGGGGGTCATGCATTAGTGGAAAGCCAGTGGAGGTTGCTGAGTTTGTAACATCTTCACCCTAAAGGCATTGCCAGCTAAGTAAAGGATGAGGCTCCACACTGCATTACCTCAACTATTATTTTTTTCATTCCACTCTAGATGAGTTTCTTCCAGTGGCTCAGGTCACCGTTGCCCCAGGGCGGATTATGGCAGATGGGAGCTGTGATGTTCCTTGAGATTTTCGACAAGTGAAGGGAGGGAGTGTGTGTCCATACATTTGATCTTTTTTGTGTGTGTGTTTGTGTGTGTTGTTTTTGTGTGATTGTGTGTTATTTATTTGTGGGAATGTTTACTGTAGCTTAGCGTTCCTTGGCAGCCAGCGGTCTGACCTGGTTTCAGCGTGACTCACACAGGTTTGCTTTTTAAGGACACAGTGAGGTCAGCGTGAAGACTAAATCTCGCATGAATCTTATTACATACACTGCAAAAAAAGAAAAGTTGGGTGATCTCAAAATTTCAAGGCAACAAACTTCAATACAATTTTAAGTTGGACAATTAAACTGAATATTTTAAGTTTTGTTTTTAAATTTGCTCAACTCTGAATTCAGAATTTTGCCAACTCAACTGTAAGTTGTTCTAACTTCAAATTTTACATTGTAATAACTTTTAATCTTTACTTCTGCTAACTTCTGCAATGTGCTGAATTGGCACGATTGTAACGCCGCTATGAAATGTCAGCTAATGTTGTGACCACAATTTTGAGTTAGCATTGATACGCTAATGGCTACTCTTGTAGCTGTAACAAGCAGCGCCGCTAGCATCAGTTAGCCGCTAGCATCAGTTAGCCGCTAGCGTCAGTTAGCCTCTAGAATCAGTTAGCCGCTAGCTTTCGCTAATGACCGAATTTCACCAATTTCCTGCATTTCACAACAAAGAAATAAGCGTTATCAGAACTATTGTCCCTTGTTTTGAACCCCAACTTAAAGATATAAGTAACAACAACTCACCAACTTGTTTTTGAGCAGACAACTGGCTTCCTTGCCCTAAATGTCAATAATTTATATTTCCAAGTTTTACCAACTTAAATCACTGTTTTAGGCCAAAAAATACATTTCTTGCAGTGTACAGACTCCAGCTTTGACATGGCTGAATATGCATAAATATTCTATATTGGCTAAATATAACATTCCATCATTGTAAATATTCAGCCACCATACATTATGATTAGTGAGAAAGCATGTAAAATAATTTATGGTCTGCATTATTAAAGTCTCATACATGGTAGAGCTCTTTCTTCTACTCCTGATGCTACCATTAATATGTTTACGGTGGTGGCAACAGTCTGTCTGAGAAATTGATTTTTCTTTTGCCAATTGTAAAAGTTTTATGACAGTCAATATGGCTGAAGAAGCAGCCCTTTCATTATTTTACTGGATCTGCTGCTAGCTCAATAGATGGTTCCTGCTTATAAACCTTGAATAATTGAACAGGGGAATCAGTCAATGAGAGGGGGAGAGGCACAAGGTCCTGATGGCTTGATGGCCGAGATGACAGCTTGTGAAAGAAAAAGACAGCAGACTGATTAGCCAATGTGTCACATTGCTTCATTGCTGTCTGTAAACTATGCTCTCTCATCTAATTTTCACACTCATCCTCTCAGTCATCCCCTTTCTTAGTTTATTACTCTCCTTACTTACTCTTTCACTTCCACCTCTCCCTCTTTACTTTTGTATAACTCCAATTTCTTCCTTATCAGACTCATTTTACTACATTCCTCACTGCCCCCCCTCCTCAACCTAATGCCCTGTTTTCTTTAAATGTTTTATTTATCCTCACATCCTGTCTCCATCCATCCCAATGACCCTGTGTCACTCCAGGCAGAATTATTACTCTTGGATGGAACATCGGCTCAGTGGCGCCGTGCTCTGCTCTCTCCGCATTATCCATTTATGGAGTATCCCCTTTTGTGGTGAGCCATCTTCCTATAGCCCTGTAATGATAGGAGTCTTGGCGACCCTGTGCATTTGCACTGTAATACAAGACATTCTCATTAGTCCATGGATTGTGCTCTCTCTCATGTCCATTACATTAATTGCTACACATCACTGCCTCTCAGTATTCTGTTACACTGCTGGCATTCTCAGTCCTGCATCACCTAACTGTGGCCCACAATCTCTTTGCCCAGAAAGGTGAGAGAGGTAATTGAAAAACGTTATACAGAGAATTGGAAAAGATGTTTTTAGTCAAAAAATCTCAAGGAGATAATCTGACCAGTTTGTTTGTGTTTTGTTACATGAGTGGATGCCAATGAAATGAAAAAATGTTTTCAGATCAAATAAATTGAAGCCAAGTGCCCTTCCACCCCCGCACCATCCCTCTGTTGTCAGTCATCTCTAGTCATAATAGGGAAGCAGTCCGCTACCATAATTGCTTTGATGGTCCAGCCTGAACAAATCACTTCTGGGCATAAAGAGAGGCCTTGGAGATGGCAGCCAGAGAGAAAAGGTGCGAATGAATTAAAGCACTTTGCGTTCCTCTGGGGCATGTGGCCCAGATTTTTCTTCAAAAAAAAAAAAAAAAAATCTAAGGAGAGGAAGGAGTGTGGGGGTGGGGTGTGCCTCTTTCCTCTAAGAATAAATGGCAGTAAAAGCAATAATACACATCCAGCCTCCATTATGCCAAAATGGAGAGCTTTTTCAGGGAAAACACAATGGCACTGACATAGTTAACTGGCAGGTGGAGAAAGGAGGATTTCACTGGAAATAATCTGATTTTTAACGGAGCTCCCATCTATGGGAGAACCTCTGGTCATGCCTTTTGTGAAGGAACAAAAGTTTGGTCCTTTGGAAGCAAAGCTTTGAATGTTTCAGTAGAGCTGGGTGAATGGGCCAAGTGCATGTCCCAAGGCCCTCAGTGCAAAGGACTGCAACAGGCAGGCGTCAGACGGGTCCTTGCACTGAACTCCTCGGCTTCCTTTGGATTTGACAATGTCAGAGCCAGCTTCTTTTTTTTCCCCCTTCCTCTCTTCTAATATCTTCTTCAACCTTGAACCAAACAGAGAGCTTCTACTTCTTTTGCTCTTATTAGACACCTGTACTATTGTAATATATGTATTCATACTGAGGCTAGTTATCAGAATCACCTGCAAAAACCCACTGAATGAAGCAGCATGAACTTAAAATATTATGTCACGGCTATCCGGCTGTTGTAATCTGTCCATACAAAGAAACGGCAGTCTAATATATCTCGACTTGTGGTTTGATCTGTAGAACAGCAGAGGTGACGGTGAGTTCGAGATATGGCTGATATGGCTGGAAAGACAGATATTGAGTAAGCTTAGTGTAACAACACTGTTCATATCTCAAAATGCTTTACAACATTCTTTTGAAATTGCATTTCGCTGCTAACAGAAGTCTGGAAGATGCAAGACAAAAATGTTCAGTTTCCTGTGACTAACTGACGTGCACATGATTCAGATATTTCCATTATTCTATTTTGAAACAGAGGGGGGGAGATGGATAGATGGTGCCTTAAGCTGGTGGGTGACTGAGGAGATTCTGCTGTTTTCAGTAAAAGTTCAATTATGACTACAAGCTGCACAGGGTGAGTTGTCATGAGTCTGACACAAAAGCAGTGGGGCCATTTGACTAATCCTCCTACAACTCCAGGGGTCACCAGCCCCCAAAACAACTCCATGGGTGTCTGGAACATCATTCTTCCCCAATGGCCTTGCCTTTTTTCCCATGCAGGCGGAGGCACGCCCCTTGTTAGTTCCACCCTGATCCTTTTGCTTCTCTGTAAGTCACCCACCAGCCCATCCGGCATCCCCCAATTCCTCGCTATCGAACCAAATCTTTGACCCGCCTTTTTGGAGAGTATTGCTTTTGTTTGTGGTTGACAGCCCATTCAATCCATCAGAGCTCCAGGTGCGGCTCTATTCCAAAGAAATAATTCACCCGCACAAATGCAGCCGGTTGATTGCATTAAACAGATAACACTTCTAACTTCAGATCTATGAAAAGAAGAAAATATTAAACCTGTCAAATATTTGTGTGTCATCTGCCAAAAGGTACATCTAAAAACAAAGACAATGAAAGTGGTATATTTTCCCCAAAAAGAAAGTTTTGACACAAGTCAACTTCAATGCCTTATTCTCTACTTTAATGGTTTTCTTTTATGTCTGCCTCGACAATCACTTCCCACATCAGCCTATAAGTATGAGTGGTGGTTATAATTGCTTTTCATATAATCATTTTGCTGCTTTATTGTCGACAAGAGCACAGTTTTCCTTGTCAACTTAACTTAGGCACATTCATCATATGCACTCATTTGAAGAGTGTTATTTAACAAAAATGAGGTTGAATACATCCGCACGCAACAAAGACCAACCATTATCAGTGCCGACTAGCTAATTAAGGAGTCTCTCTGACTTGTTACTTGCCAAGGAGTGTGCAGTGGGTCCATAGCCATGTATCCAACCATGTGTTTCAGGGAAATGTCTAAGGCATTACTTCTGCCCTCCCTCCATCCATAATTAACCTCCCTCCATTCATAATTCAGATGTGTTCTTCACACATCTTCTGGTGATATGACATTATTTTGCAGTGGCTTAACAGACATTGTGACGCCCCTGGTGCATGGCCATGTGTGTGTCTGCCTGACACAATTCTGACTGTCAAGGCTCCACCCAGGCCACAAGTGTGAGGTGGAAGACAAAGCCTCCGCCACTATTGTCTTTCTTTGTTATTTTACAACTGCAGATCAGCTTATTCTTTTACTATGAAATGGAAGTGTATATTTTTAGTTTAATTGTTTCCAGATGGTATGTGACATGAAAGACACCTGTGCTTCCAGTAAGAGCTTAAATAACTATACTGCACAAGCCATCCATTGAACAGTGCTCAACAATTACGTTTACATTTGTATCTACTAAAGCAGATAAATGCATGCACTTTATATAGAGAGAGACGTCCTACACTGTAAAAAAAAAAATCTGTTTAATTTACGGGAAAATACCGGCAGCTGTGGTTGCCAGAACTTCACCGTAAAAAATACAGTGAGTGGGTTTTCTACTGTAAATTTAAATGTAAATATCAGCAAAAACAGTAATTTAGACTGAAAAGTCCCTTTATTTTTTAAGAGTAATTGTGTCCTTGTGACAATATGGTATTTCTCCATTCATTTTACATGAACATTTTTATATTTTTACAGTAAAACTGTGGGTCTTCTACAATTTTTCAAAAGTTTTGTACTATTCCTTGATTTACAGTAATTAGTGTCTACTATGGTTATGTGCAATTTTTCATGCAATTTAACAGTGTTTTACTGTAATTTCTACAAACATTTTTTACAGTGTAGCATGCTTTTCATAGCATATTATGAGTTATATGTTTGCCTTTTCAAGGGCAGAGTGAAGAAAGGGGAAAAAAGAAAAGAAAGAAAGAAAGAAAGAGAGAAAGAAAGGGATGCATGAGGTGATGCAGAAAGGTCATGAGAGGAGGGCAGAGACTTAGAGAGAGAGGGATGGAGACGGAGAGTAGGCATCCCATTGCCAAAGCAGCACTCAATATTGTGTCCAGTCCTGAAGGATGTGACATATTTCTCCAGTCTTTGTTGGCTGTTTTAATCAGCTTACATATGTCCTGGATGAAAATTGAATTTGTCTGGAAGAGAGGAAGATACTATTGGCTCTAACACTGCCTCTTGTTTGTGTGTGTGTGTCTGCACACTTGCTTGTGAGTGTCTGTTTGTGCGTGTGGAAGCATTGTCCGCACCAGAGCCAACCAATTCATAACAGCAATGGATTGTGTTTCTCCCATACATCATTGTCAATGCAGCTCACCTCTGCAGCGCCAGCTTATTTAATGGCCAAGACCTAAACTCAGAGTGCGCAAAAGACCCCCACTCCCCTATTCTACCCATTTGCCCTCTGGCATTTGGAGGTGTTTGTGTTGGTTACATGTGTGAAACTGACAATGTGTGTGTGTGTGTTTAGTTCAGTTTTTGTGGTGTAAATACAGCACTTATAAAAAAAGGTTTCAGCATTGTTGAATGCTACAGAGTGAAGTTTTTCAGTTTACACATTAAAGCAGCCCACCTGTGATTCAACGCATTACACACTCCTCACCATATGCTGCCTTACTGTGCTGTTAAGACAGCTGAGGATTGCACCCAACTTCATCCTGGGTTTTAAGACGACTACTGTATAAGAAGGCACACTCCATTAATCTATCCGTCTACTGGGGGTTTTGAACAGTCTGTCTGGCACAGCTAGACTTTCCTCTGAGGAGTTCATCCCTCAACAGATCGCCACTTTATGGATAGCATCTTTTTTTTTATTATTTTGAGCCGGTGCAATCTTTTTCCGCAGTTATGATTGATCACAAATATCACACAGTATGTTCCTGACTTGCAGCAGAGATTTTAAATAGGGAAGCCTCGCGCCTTTGAACTGCAGAGCGTACTGGAGTGAGTCAAGCACTCTTCAGAAAGAAAGGCCAAGATTGTTCACTGTTTTCTGTGATGCACTGTTGCCCTGTCTTTTGTTCATGGAAGTAGGGCATGTCAGGGAGAAAAAAGGGCAGCACAAAATACAGACATCCTGTGGAAAACTTCCTGATTTGGTAGTCAAGAAATGCAGAAATGATTTGAAAAAAAACCACTGTTTTAACATTGCATCCAGATGTGATACATGAATGTATCCTGATACTGTCTATGTGATGCTGGCAGTAATGTAGGTTCCATCCGGCTGGCAAATTAACACAACCTCCAGAGTAGGTCACAGTTTCTCACAAATAACTAAATACAGTACCTGCTCTTTTTAGGTCACTTCATTTGCATGGGGGTGGTGCTTTTGGGGGGGGGAAGGTTATAAGGCATTCTTGATTCAGATGCAAATGGGACAGTTATCAGCAGCCAGGACCTGATGAATAATGGGATGTACAAAACGCACGGCCCTGCATAAGGAAATGAAAGAGCGCCTCTTTTCTGCTCCACTGATTTCATTATAGACACTATTATTGGCTTAGAATGGCAACATCTATTATCTAGAGTCAGAATGTGACCATTTTTTTTTCCTTTTTTGATGCAGACAGTCTTTTACTACTGTCAAACCTCATCAAATATTGCTGCCCCAGATAGGGCAACAGGCACAATGTGCAGAGTGGGAGCCTGCAGGCAGTGGTCAGATATAGGAACTGTTAATGCCTCTTTAGCCTTGAGATGGAGCTCTGCCCTGATGACTGTAACTCATGTCTCCAACTTTCCTGTTTCCGTATCTGATTATGTAGCAGCTACATGAAGGACATTTTCTTTTCTTTTCTTTGGCTGCTGTAAACAGATTGTACTGTTTAAGTCTGTAATTATTTTTAATTAACCCTTAGAATTCCATCCGTTTTATTTGAGGGGTAAGGATGGGAGGAAGGGAGTAATCAGGGGGAGATAGCAGGTCAACACTAGATACCACACAGAAGTGGTGTACATCATCTGAAAGCTGGTAAACTAAAGATTAATTTGGGTTGCAATGCAGAACTGTGGGTTTTTCTAGTCATTAATTCAATAAATATGAATCGATTAATAATTTCTTTAAATTGCAAAAGTTTACAATAGCTATGCTAAAGGTCAATTATGTCTCATAAGTTGTTGATGTCATTTGTTACACAGATTTGTCGCAAAATTGACCACTTGAGAATTCATAAAAATGATCAAAATTTCCTCAGAAATACCACATCAGGACACCAGGATCTTGAGGAACAACATAGAAAAAATGACAATATGACAGTTTTTTACTTCTAAAATCATCTACTAAATCATACCCTTGGTACTGAGCTCTCCTAGTTTCATATGATGCCAATATACTCTCCGTGTCATTAATATTTTGTTGTTGTGCAGTTTGCATGGTAAGAATGTGGAAATAGAAAATGATAAAACTGGCACTGAAATGCTTCGAGGTGTGTTGGGTCACATTTCTTGTGGCAGGCTATACCTATAGAGCAAATGCAATTTTTTAAAGCTGTCTAGTTGTTGGAAGACATTTCATTCTTTTAGACAGCTGAACAACAGTGACAAGATACGGCACGACATTACATTCGTTGTTGCATTCATATATCTTCTTTCAAGTGCAGTGACAAACTGAATTGCTCCTGAATTGCCTGTAATATGGGACCAAAAAAAAGTGAAAAGTAGATCATTTTGAGTGGAGGATCTAAGAATAGAAGAGAGCCTGTGGCAGAGGGCAGAGGGAACAAGAAGGCACAGGGATTGGCTGTGAATAAGACTCTGACTATGTGATAACACTGTAACTAACCTCCTGGGATTTGTAATGTGTTTCTTTACCTTAGCTAATACTACCCTCTGACTTTCCCACTGAATTCTCATATTTTTTAACAATGCCCTCATTTTGTAGTGTTTCATTCTGAATAGCCACAAATTATGTGCAGCTGTTTACTGAATGTTGAAGTGTGTATTGCAGTGTTTAAGCTGTTTGTTAAATCAGAGGATATTAATAAGCACTAACACAATGTTGGCACATGTTCAAGCTGCCTATTCTTCGCTTTGAGAGAATATGAAGAGTTCATTTGCAAAAAAACACAAAATCCATTTTTAAAATGAATAAACCAACACCGTTTTTGATTGATTTTTGCACAATAAAAAATACACGACTTAGGAAATTTTAAGGGAAAGTTAAAGATATATTTTTTTATATAAACAACCTAACACCAGTTTGATTGATGTTCTCCAGACTGCACAAAAAAAAAAAAACATAATTTAGGAAAATAAATCAAAACAGAGATATGTTTTTGCAAATGAGCTCTTCATATATTACTAAAATATTCAAAATGATGTCTGTGAAGTAGTTCCCTTCTGGTATTTTGGAATATTACACACATACATGCAAGCATAAAATTAGCAGAAGCCTAAAGAGGGAGACTCTCAACATTCTGCTGCATTCTTGGTTTTGAAGATGCCTTTTAACATACATTTTGCAGGATCAGTAAGACACAAATGTATGTGGGTACCATTAAAAAAACTCATTCTTAATGTGTGAGCTAGTCTGAGGACACAAAGTAGATATTGGACAGTTTTGTCTTTCCTATAACCTAAATGACGCTATCCCAGAAGTAGTGATTACAATACACCTCCAGTCTAATCCCTAAATTACCCCACGACGATTGCTATCTGTCGTGCAAAAATTGAGTAAGCTGGCAGAGGAACAAAGTGGATAACAATATTTTTGCCAGCCATGGCATAGGACAGACACTTTTATCAGGGGGCCCCTGCATGTTGTGAAGTTAAGCAAATTGGTTCTGCTTTCAGTGAAGCACTGTGTAGTTTAGGTACCTTATAAAAGGCTTTACGACGCCTCTTGCCAACCGGGTGGAAACATTCTTTTCTTCACAAAAATATCTGGTTCTGGTTAGATTATGTCTGTTTCTATTCCTGGGCTTGGTGTGTTGGGGCTCAATTCGCCAGGCCCTTCACCTCTCAGAGCTTAGCCTTAATCTGCATTTAACGGAGGCCCAGAAAAGACAGAAGTGATTATCACAACGTTATATGCTCAGAAGCCTTTATTTAATAATTTGTTTTAATGTCTTTGACTCTTTTCAGTGTGTCATCTGGATGGCAAAGTCAGAGGTTGGGTTATTTTTTTCTTAAGAGGATAAACAAATAATCTGAGAGTATGGGGAGAAAGCGGCTAATTTTAGTATCTGAGAATCCCCCTTTAATTGTGTCGTATTCATGTTTTTTATAGTCAAGTTGCTGACAAAATTGGTTGGGTTTCTAGGACAAGAGTTTGATGTAAATTGGATATAATTCAGTGGGAAAAAAAGAGGAAGCTGTTAACAGGATCATCATAGGGGAGCCACAAAGCGGTTAAGTTAATTGATCAGTTTTTATAATTCCAAACAAATCATGTCGCGGTGCATGTTTTATAATGCAATTGTTCCCCGTGACAGTTATGCCTTTTTTTTATTTGTTCCAAAATGTTGAGCTTTGGTAGATTAATTACACTCCCTGTTGTAGTCTTGTTCTCCTCACTTCCCCTTTCGTTTACTGTCATATCCAAGAAACCTTCAGGCACCTTCTCCCCAGCACACACACACACACACACACACACACCAACCCCTCCTCTGGTCTTGTATGTAGTCCAAGTGATTGGATGAATAAGTTGTGCCATCCCATATGGTGGGCTGTCCTGCTGGATCTGATCACAGTAGTGAATGAAGGAGCCTGTGAGTCACCACCGGTTTGTTCTGCCGCACTTGTCACGCTCTTCTGTCGCATACTTCCCTCTCTCCCTCCGTCCATCCTGCCAGCCAACAGACGCCGTGCCTTTTAAACTCTCTCGCCCTGTCGTTCACTGTCTTCCTCTCTCATGCACATCATAACTGCAATCTCCAGCATGCCCCCTTGTGCTCCTCCTCTTTTCTCTTCCTCTGCCACACACTCTCTCCCTCTCCTCTCCTTCTTTTTCTTTCTCTCTTTCTTCCCCAGATGAGGTAAAGTCTGTTCCCTGTTCTCTGACAGCCTAAACGTCAGTATGTTCCCCAAGCTCTGAACTTCCTTCACAGTCAGCGCCAACATCATTGTCATTTATAAACATTTTATGCCAGCTCTGCAGGGTAATGGCTAATTTCTCCCACCACACGGCTCTTCATTAAAAGTTGATTTTCTGTCAAAATGTATCCCAATCAAATTAGCTGCAGCTTCTTAGACAACTTTGGTTTACCTCGGCATGTGTCTGAGCTGCTCACTCTGATGCATCCATGTTTATAATTTTAATCAGTAAAGATGTTCATGTATTTGCTTGAAAAGATTTAGTTTGATTAAGTTAACATTATGCGGTTAAATAAGCGATAAAGCACAAAGAGATGTCTTGATATAAGAAAGTAATAGACAAGATTGAGGTGACGGCTTTCACGACACACTTTCCAACAACTCCATTACTTTCCTGGATAAGGACACCTCAGAAGTCATTATCGTGACAAACCACTGCCACTTACCAAAGAGCGTAAAAGAGAAGGTTGTTTTTAATTAATTTGGACAAATAAAAGGTTCAAAAAAGATATATTTATAAAAAGACACGCCTGTCTGATTTAAACACAGCTTGATAATGTCATCGGCTTGAGTTGAATAGACTTCTGAAAACCAGACATCTAGAATTTAAAAAAGTTGGAAAGACAATTTAAGCACCCGAATGTGACCCTTTGCCTCGTGCGTCCTCGTTGTTATCACTGAATGTCCACGTGTCTTCATCTCGTGGACCATCTTTTATTTGCTCAAGTGCAGATTTACACACAAAATTGCACATATGCACACAAACAAACTTCTATTCCCAGGCGGAAATGATTGATGGAAGATGGATAAGCACAGGGAGGCCTTGGTGAGATTCATCAATTTGGGTGCAGGGTGTGTGTGATGGTCAGCTACAGGAGGTCAGCCCTCAAGCTACTTTGATGCTACTTTTGTTGCTCAATATTAGCACAAATCCAACCACCAACAGGCACATGTCTCCACACATGCGTGTAAAAACAGCCCCTTGTTTCCAAGAGTTGAGACTTCTATTCTCTACCATTTCCCAATAACATAAAAAAAAAAGCCTTTTCATGTTTGGCAATTTCTTCTCTTCCTTGATGCTTTCCACCCTCCCTCCTCCTCTTCTCCATAATATTCTCTAGTTTTCTTGCTTTTATTTATGTTCCTTTCTTCTTCAGTATTATTTTTCTGAAAAGGAAAATCAATACCCTCCCTTTCTCAGCCGTGAGAAACAGCTGAGAAAGTAAACACTTACAATAAGTGTAGAGTGGTATTTTCTGTTCGGATTCCAAGTTCTGGCCCCCACCCTACCTCATCTGGAAGTGTGTGTGTGTGTGTGTGTGTGTGTGTGTGTGTGTGTGTGTGTGTGCATGTGCATGTGCATGCTTTCTGTCTAATTGTCTACTTTTGTCATGTTGCCACAAAGAAACCATTGGGTGCTGGAGTGGCTGATATCAGGAGCATATCATCACCATGGAGTGACTGCACTGGCGATAGTGTTCGCGGTGTCTAAATTACTGCTCTCTGAGGTCCTGGCTGCTTTACCATCATTAGCACGGCCATTACATAGATTGGTGAAGGAAGGGTGCGGAGGCCCTGGCAGGAGACCAGCTGAGTGTTCCTCAGGCTGGCAGGGTCATTCAGGAAGTGTAGTCTGCATCCAGCACACAAACACCCTCATCCCACTGTGTCTCCATTGAGACCTGGCTGCAGCCTGAAGGAAAAATGGAGATTAGGTGTGTGTACTCTTGCTATTATTGTGAGGACCAAGAACCCTCGTGATAGTGAGTGTAGGGGGAAAAAATGAGGACATGTTTTAAACTTCCACCAAGTTACTTGTTGTAGTTCTGGGTGAAGTTAACAGCTACAAGAATTTTAGTTTTGGGATTGTGAACGGAAGATTTGAGTCGAAAATGCACCCTGGTCCTCACAGAACAGATATTGAACAAGTGTGTGTGTGTGTGTGTGTGTGTGTGTGTGTGTGTGTATGATGGAGGGAGGGAGAGAGTGAAGGGAGGTCGGAGTTATTAGTAGAAAATCTCGCCTAGGGCGCCAAATGCCAGGCCCGGAGGCATCGAGCAATCATTCTAGTAAGACTGCTGCCACTTCTATCATGTAACTCAACCTTTCATGAAAGAATAGTGACCCACTCTTGGTGTCGTCTTCTGTTACACAACCATACACTCAGCGGTAACGTGACCTCAGCCGATAACATTACTTAGTTAAGGATGGCAACCGTTAATTGACGATGTCGGTCCACTGAAGCCCGGGTGACATTTCACCGCAGAGTTATGAGTGATGACTTTAAGTACACGTGTTAGTGCGCGTAAGTGACAGAGCGAGAAAGATAAAATAAGGCATGGCGTGGTGTTGAGTCGATTACAGGGTGGATATGGGAGTGAGCCAGCACAAATCCATGCAAAGCTACATGAAGAACTGGGGTTGGAGTGGAGAGGGTTCACCTTGCCAATAACATGACATTTTCCACCAGCAATAATGCAGGCTTAATTCGGCTCTGAAGAGCATCTGGTGCAAATTGGACATAGTTGCTCTTTAGCATCATTCCATGAATGATAGGCCCTCTATTTATACCTCTCTCCAGTGTGATAATGGTGTCAAGTCTGTTGCCGTGATGGACCATTATTTACGTGAGATTTATGTAAATGTGGATTTACATTAGAATATATGACAAGAATAGCCAGGAAAGGAGACTGATGAGTGTTTGTACACACACACGTGCATATGTACATGCACCTGCACTTTGTTTGTGTCCATATGTACGTGTGCGTTCATCTGCATGTACCTGTGCATGTGGTACCTGGGTGTGTGTTGTCGGGGGCCACTGAGGAGGAGCATGTTAACCAGAGGAGCAGCCGGTCCACCAGATGTTCCTATTCCCACTAGGCTTGTCACAAGTGGACCTTTACTTCTCTCCCTGCAGTACACACACACACACACAGACACCCAGACACATACACAGTATTTCTTGAGCAGACTATACATAGTACATGCACAGCAATACACAATGCAAAGCCACTTTATACTGTTGTCACTGTAGATTTGCATACAATGAGGATCTTGTTCAAAGTGAAGAACATGTAAACCCACCTGGCCTCGGTGATAAGGCTTTTTTCTTTGCACCAATTGTATTTTAGATTGTGTTCTTAGAAAATCTAAAGCGTTTTCTTCTCAAGTGTGCTCAAGTGTGTATTGTTAATTTGTTTGACAGAGTATTTTCAAAGTCAAAAGCATTCTTCACATACTTACAGTATGGTAGGAATGTGCCGTGTTCTCAGTAAGAAGCCACCACACACAGAGAACACTGCTTCTGACAATGCAAACTCCCAGTGCCATTTGCCAGTGCCACTGGTTTATTTGCTCCTGTGGGCTTAGTGCAGTGGGCTCATTCTCATCTTCATATAGCATGGTTGGGTGCCTTTCATGGTGCCATGATCCTAGGTAGAGGATGTGGCCATTTGGAAATGTCATGAAAAAGGTCGAGACCATCATTGCGGCCCAGTTCAACAGGCTGATTTATGAGATTCTAGCAAATGAAATATAGTCAGGGGCTAGTAGCACAAGCGGACCCCAAAGGTCACCCAACTTAGTTTCAATTAGGCCTAGGGGAGGTCAGGAAAATATGTTGCTGTTGGAAAAAAGTGCAGAAGAAATGGATTGACTTGTAATGGCATTGTGTTTACAGGGATTAAGATAAGGGTAATCAGCTGGAGAAGGTGGCTGTGTTAGTGCAGTACTGATTGACGAGTTTAGCAACGAGATGCCAAGTGAAATAATCATTCTAGTGAATTCCACACAGTGGCACAAGTGCCGTCTATTGTTTATTATTTACAGGGGGAGAAAAATGCAAGTCTCAGTGCTTCCTCCACTCCCTATCAATCACTCTGAATTGTGCCTGCACTGAATCCCATCAATTACTTCTTTCTGTTTGACACATGCAACACCAATTCTGATTAGCCAACAATTCTCTGGAAATAGCAGCAATGTAAGGAACAAAACGGCTTGACATTTTAAATATTAAAGTCAAAGTTTACCACCAAACCCAACTGCCTTCAACCCACCTCCCCATCACTACATATGTGTCAAAACCACCCCCGCACAAAATGGTTCGAAATGACTCACAAATTGCCAGCAAATGATTTCCTGCTCAGGGAGAATAACAGGGTCTCCACTCTGCCTTTGACTACGGCTCTTTTTTCATTCCCTCTTTGTTTACCCATGCTGTCTAGCAGTCGCTCTCCTGGAATCTATTGATAGCTGTCTGACAGGGGGGCTGGGTGGCTAAGTAGCCCGGAGGGGGTAATGTGGTGTGCAGTTTGTGGCCGCACGCCTTATGAATGTTTGAGAATGTATGGCATTTTGTGGATATCTTAATAGTTCTTGTGTGTGCCACCATGTGTAGTCCGAACCAGCGTTGTGCCTCCGTATACACCATCCAATTACCAGGTGTTAGGGCTGGGCGATATGGCCCTAAAAGAATATCACGATATTTCAGGCTATTTTTGCGATAATGATATTCTTGACGATATTACCAAATACTTAAAAAGATATAGAAAATATGATTTTTTTAGTCTGTATAAATAAATAAAAATCTAAAATGTAGTGTGAAGTGCAAATCTCAACAGTTACCAAATACAAAAAAATTTACTCTTGACTCTAGAGTATGAGCAAATAATAAAAATAACCATTTAGGGGCATATTTTAATGACATTTTGTAAAGGAGAATAAAGGTTCTTGTATGTTTTATTTAAGGCATCTTATTTTGACAGTCTTCTTGTAAGTTCTGTGGTGGATTCTGTCAACACACTGTGCTCTTATTTTGAAAGCTGCATGTGTTTAGCGACAGGCAGTAAGTAGCTTTTTGTGATTAAAACAACTTTAACTGCTACATCAAGAAGTAGGAACGTTGCCAATATCATGACATGCATTTTTTTTAACCCTAAAAAAAATATACATATATTATCGTGAACGATACGATATGGCACAGCCCTACCAGGTGTGTGTGTGTGATCTGTCTGTCTGCGTTTGGTACATGTCGGTTTGTGCGTAGGCATGTGTTTGTGTGTCTTGCGAGGGTGATGTGGCATGGAGGTCACTTCTGTCAGATCCAACGTCCAGGCCCATGCTGTGATGTGAAGGGCACTGTCAAGAGACAACCACAAGGCAGCACAGGTACAGCTGGCCTCAGTGCTCTTTTTCCTCTGTGGCACACACACACACACACACACACACACACACACACACACACACACACACACACACACACACATAGACACAGGCGGAGACAAACAGACAAACACATCCATGCTTCACGTAAACTGACACACGATGGTGGGAAAGCCCCCCAGGGAGAAAGCCCCAGGATCGTATAGTCTCTTCAAAACAAATGCTACCGCCTACTTGTTGACTATCTGTTTGCCAGCAACTAGATATGTGATGCTTCATGTAACTGGGAGGACGGGAGCTCTGACTTTTTTTAGGGCTTAACTGGGAGGATTGAAGGTCATACAAAAGATGTTTATAGCCACATACTGAACTTTGGAAGACTAAAGGTTGAAAAACAACAATAACCTTTGGCTGGAAACTGAGAATTTTCAAGTTACATACTGCAAGTTGGAACAGATGACCTCTTTAGGATGTAGTTGTGTTTGTAAGAGTTGAAAATCTGCCAAAAAAGTCTGTTGATAATGTAAAACAAATGGTATAGAAAATAAAAATTGGCCTTCTCTCCGCCTGCAAGTAGAATAACAAACACAAGGTCGATGAGGGTTTCCTCATATACATTAAAGGGTTTTAAATGTTTAGAACAAAGCTCATGATAACTGTGTTTCTTTTCTGATACCAGAATCCAAACATACTTCATGATAAAAATGACTAGAAAGTACAGACACACACAATAAAGTGACTTTTTTTTCTCACATCAGTGCTCAGAGTTAATTTAAGATGTGTGATTTGCTTTCATTTCCTTCAGGAAAAAAAAAATACTATCTTCTTCCCTATCATATTTCAGAATCTTACTGAAACTCTTCTGCATTTCTCCTGGAGTAAATTATATAGTCAAAGTTCAATCAGCTTGTTTAAGTGTGTGAGAAGAAAGCATTAGCAAAGTCATGGAGAGATCAATTCAGTGGAACGGAGAAGGAAGAGTGATCAGTAAAAGCAGCCGGCGTATAATACAGGTACTGCCACAGCAGAATATATAACGCATGCTCGTGTCCTTGCATGCAGGTGTTGGTCTTGATAGGGTGTGTGTGTGTGTGTGTGTGTGTGTGTGTGTGTGTGTGTGTGTGTGTGTGTGTGTGTGTGTGTGTGAATGAGTCTTTTTGAACTCTGAGAAGTTTGCAGTGAAACATATTTTTTTCTCGCCCTTACATGAAAAAGCCGCAGAAGGCAAGGCAAGGCAAGTTTATTTATATAGCACAATTCGGACACAGGGCCATTCAAAGTGCTTTACAGGGGCAAGATTAAAATACATAAAACACATTAGAAGACATTTAAAAGCGAATAAAAAAAAAATTAAAAAAGTGAATCAATAAAACATTTAAAAGCGAATGAATAAAAATTACAGGTTAAAATGGAAACAGAAAAGTCTTAGACTTGATTTAGAAGAGCTGAGAGTTGCAGCAGAACTTGAACATAAAATGAACTTGAACTTGACAACCTGGTCTCACAGAAATCCGTGAAATAGCCACGGATTTCACTTAACTCAAAATCCGTGGAATAGCCACGGAATCCCTCAAATTTCCGTGAAACTGACACGGATTTCGCTACAATGGAAGTTAATGACAGTCATATCCCGTGGCTATTTCAACATACAAAGTGATTATGTACATTCACTGAGTGAAGATTTAGAAAATAAAACATATATTTCTCGCTAGAAATGTGATCAAAATCCATTTTTATGCAGAAACTAAGTCAAAATATTGATTTTTCACTAAAAATGAGAGAACTGTCCGCCATGTTTTTTGTTCTGACCGCTGGGACCTTGAAAGTCACGTGACTTGGAACAAACCAATAGCCACGGGATATGACTGTCATTAACTTGCATTGTAGCGAAATCCGTCAGTTTCACGGAAATTTTAGCGATTCCGTGGCTATTTCACGGATTTCTGTGAGACCAGGTTCCAACTTGAACATAAAATGCAGCTAGTTTGGGGTTAACAGCAGAAGGATGATTGTGTGTGTGTGTGTGTCTGTCTTTCCGGCTGCCGTGGCGTGCGTCCACAAATCTATCTCTCCCTTCACATTCCTGTCAGTCTCTTTCTGTGGATGTTCTCAGGCTGTACCCCTCCAGTGTACACTGTGTCCACACTGCGGGAGAGCAGCTCTGAAACTTTAATGCTAATTGATCCCAGTGAAGAAGTGTGGACACAGGTGTGTTGCCGCAGGCCCTGGCTCTGACATGGATGCCAAGGGATTCTGGGTAACCGAGGGGCTTATAGGGCCAGAGCAGAAAGTGCCACTAGCCGGGGCACAAGTGACCCAGTTCTTTTCTAATCAGCACAGGTTTGATGTGCAGTGTGTGTATGTGTGTGCACACATCAGGCCGAGAGAGAGAGAAAGTATAATGGGCTTTTTCAGCCAAATAGTACCAGAAAGTAAAGGCCCTCAGGAAATATATCTGAAACTAAAACTTAATTCAGTGCATCCATGTCTGCATTTAAATTTAACCTCAAAGAGACAGTTCACCCCAAAGTTAGAAATACTGATTTTTCCTCTTCCCTGTAGTTTTTTTTTATCAATCTAGATGTCTGTCTTCTCTAGAATATAATGAAACTATATGGCAATTTGCTTGTTTCATATAGGAACTGTTTGTTTCTGCTGTAGTTCCCACATGAAGCTGCTCACAACAAGGTCTGTGGATTATCTTTAGTAACCAGGTCATGATTGCTTGAAAGAAACATTGCTGTTGAGTTTTTCATCTTTATCTTCACAAGGAAAGTGCATTATCGTTCCATTATATTAGAGAGAAGGCAGACATCTCTATGGTCGATATCTCCAGCATTCAAGAACACAGACCATAACTATTTAGACTGATTAACAGAACTACAGGTAAGAGGAAAACCTGCATTTTTTTTTCAGGTGTCTGTTTAACCCATTGAGGCCTGAAACGCCTGTAAAACCTCTGGGCGATTTTAAAATAAGCCCCTAAAACCTGAAGTTTTTCTGGAAATTCAACAGAAGTGTCAACGCTTCTACTAAATAATAGATTTTTCAGCCTCTGTAGCAGATAGAAATGAAATTCAAAAAGTATTTAAGAGCTTATACAAATACTACAAAACGACGTATCCGCTTTCCAGGCTTCAATGGGTTGAAAACAATAAAGATTGTTGCCAAAGTGCAGGTAAAATTCCTGGTAAAAATTCCTGGAATATTTGAGCTCCTGTGTGAAAAAGGCCCATAAGACACGATATACCACAATGCTCCTGTGTGTGCGTGCAGTCGTGTACTATATGTGTGTTAGTTTTTGAACAAGTATGATAATTGTGAGCCTTTGATCCCCGGGAAAACCCACATCTAAATCAGACTCAAGCTGCTGTGTAACTCCCAGATTTTCGCTCTAAGTTTGCAGATCGTGTTGTTGTAGGTGGGTGGCTGCATGTGGCTGCGCACGCGTGTGTTGGTCTGGATAGAAAAGAGACTTAGCACTGCCAAGACGCAGGTGTGCGGATTAGGTGTGATCCCTTCTCATATTCTCAGTAGTATATCTTATTTGATGGCTTTTCTGCCATGTAAATCTTATCAAAAACTAGCTAACAATAGCACCACGTTGACAGACGCCCAAGCATCTGGCGAGCCACCACTCTGAATGTTCAAACTGCTGTGAACAACCTGTCTCCAGAAAGGGAGAAAATAACTGGGAAGGAAAGCCATCGAGTGTGTGTGTGTGCGTGCGTGTAAGTGTTTGTGTGTGCGCGTGAAAGAGATGAGAGAGGGGGGAGGAAAGCGCATGTTGATAGCCTCATAAATCATGAAACAGATAGTGCTGTATCTTAACCAGTGTTGAGCCAGGTGATGGCATGATGATGATCTGAATGCGACTGCTCCTATTTCAGCTACCTCCATTGACTTTGTTCCCTCACTCTGCTCAAAGATAGAGAAAGATAGAAAGAAGGAGAGAGGGAGCGAGGAGAGAAATAACTTTGGCCGGTACAGGGCTCCATTAAAGTGTGATGAGTGGCCTCAGTGAGGGGCTCTGTGTACAGCACTTTATTCAGGAACGATCACTTATTTATAGGTGTTGGAATTGTGTTGTTTGCTTGTTTTATTGAAAACCTTGTGGGTAAAGTGGCGGCAGGCCGCCTGGCATGTGAGCGCCACATCTCTGGAGGGCATCCCTGCAGAAAAATCTTCCTCCTTGATGAATAAGTGAAGGGGACAGATGCATTTTTCATTCACACAGAATCCATTGTCGCCTGAGATGTCTGGTCCGTGGGTATGTGTAGTCAACCTGCAGGCGGTTAAAAAAAAAACATAACCTGCCTTAGACAGTAGCACACAAACACACACACACACACACACGCCTATAAGCACATAATGCACATAATGTATATTCACGGGATCACACATGAATGCATAAACACACATGCTCCATTCATGTTGTGGACGCTCTGAAAGACAGTGAGTGTCAGATGTTGTTAAGCAAGATGGATTAATTAGTGTTTACTCTGGACGGCATGTGAGGATATCAGTCAAGGCACGGACACATCTACAACCTCGTGTAGAGAGGTGAATAAATTGCTATCTTTCTTGTTTTTTTTTCCACCTTTTTGAAGTCTAAAAATGAAATTAATTTCCCTTCATTTCCACGGAATAAAAACAAAACAAAAAAACCCATACATATATATATATATATATATATCAACATGATCTCACAGGAATCCGTGAAATAGCCACAGATTTGCTTAACTCAAAATCCGTGAAATAGCCACGGAATCACTCAAATTTCCGTGAAACTGACACGGATTTCGCTACAATGCAAGTTAATGACAGTCATATCCCGTGGCTATTCCAACATACAAAGTGATTATGTACATTCACTGAGTGAAGATTTAGAAAATAAAACATATATTTCTCACTAGAAATGTGATCAAAATCCATTTTTATGCAGAAACTAAGTCAAAATATAGATTTTTTCACAAAAAATGAGAGAACTGTCCGCCATGTTTTTTGTTCTGATCGCCGGGACCTTGAAAGTCACGTGACTTGGAACAAACCAATAGGAACAAATATCCATGGAATAGCCACGGGATATGACTGTCATTAACTTGCATTGTAGCGAAATCCGTGTCAGTTTCACGGAAATTTGAGTGATTCCGTGGCTATTCCACGGATTTTGAGTTAAGCGAATCCGTGGCTATTTCACTGTTTCCTGTGAGATCATGTTGATATATATATATATATGTATGGGTTTTTTTGTTTGTTTTTATTCCGTGGAAATGAAGGGAAATTAATTTCATTTTTAGACTTCAAATAGGTGAAAAAAAAACAAAAAAGATAGCAATTTATTCACCTCTCTATCTCATCCGTGGCTATTTCACGGATTCCTGTGAGACCAGGTTCATATATATGTATAACATGATTGTTTTTTATATTTAAAAGTTCCACGAAGAGGCCGCACATTTCCTGTCTACCGCCTCCACTCTAAGTGTTGTCCGCAGAAACTCCCGTCGACAGTCACACAGGCGATGCACAAGCAAAAACATGAAGGTAGCAAAGTGTAGCCCATCACAAAAAGAGTTGTGGTGTTTTGTGTACATGAGGGAGCATCTCTCAGTATGAATGATTTATATTAAAAGAGAAAGTGAAAAGTCTTTCTGGAAGCACACCCAGCCTGCACTCCCCCTCACCATGTGAACAGAAGGGAGCATCTTCACATGGCCAAATGGGTCTGATGGTGATGGCATGGAGGAGAGAGCGAGGCTGCTCGCTTGCGAAGCCTTCTATGATCTCCACCACCACTCTCACTGCGCACTGGGACACATCAAAAAGGGGATTAATAAATAAATAACACACAACACTATGTTTTATTAAATTGTGTAAGGCATCAGTGGTGAGGGGTCCTAGAGAATCCTGAGATTGCACGGTGGCTCGGATTGTTGCTGGAAAACTTGTAGCAGCTGTCTAACCAGTTGCAGCTTCTTTGAGGAATTATTTAAGGAACTGACTCTAAACTGTCACACAATTTTTGGTTTTAATTTTTACCATAGTAATCTGTCAGAGTCACTGTAAATAGATTATATAACAAACAGGGTGTGTTTACTTCAGTGTGGCATGTTTGTGAGAAGCAAATGCATAAATTGTTATTTATTAATGTGATATGTATGACAGTAAATCCTGGTTTGTTCGGCTTTTATTTTTCCTTTTTACTTCATGCTATAAGGCTGGGAAAAGTGATGGTATATTTTGTCAAAACACTACAAGAATGTGTGTCCGAATGGTAAACATTTTTATCTTTCTCTTTCTATTACAAAACAAAACAAAAAAACCTTGTTATGGCAATAATTACATCGTTTGGATGACCCTCTAAGTTCTGATTCTTACACATTGTAGCGAACCATAGAGGTGCCATTTTGCTGACATGGAGTTATATTTTATTATGTAGTTATTTCAGACTTTTTATTCATAGACTTACCAAAAAAACATGCTATAATGTCATATATTTGTATTTGTGGACATTTTAGCCATATAGTGCAGCCCCACTTTCTGCATTTATTTCTGTTCATTCATTAAGACATCAACACCTATAATAATGTATATTTTTCTATTATTTTACATTAAAGAAAGGCAGCAACTTTTTTGATTTACTGACAAATTGTTTGGTGTATTAAATGTCAGAAAATAAATATAAATAATTTGAGGTGAGGTGGGAGGAGGGTCTATCTTTCACAATTGTAATCGTATGAATAATGCAGCTGTTTACACTTGTATACATGCTCATTTCCAATATGTGCTGCAAACAAACTGATTGAAAACCCAAAAAAATTAAAAGTAACCAAAGAAAGAAAGAAAATAATAAAGAATTGCAAGTCACCAAATTGACATCGTTGCTCATTTTGTCAGAGCAACACTCCAAAAACAGTTCACATATTCAATTTGCAATTATATAAAACAAGAGAAGCTGCAAATCTTTACATTTGAGAAGTTTGAGCCATCTAACAAATTGGACTCAAAATGATTTGTCAGAACTGATAAATGATTTAATTTCTCAATTTCCATCAACAAATCATTCCAACACAACAATTCAGTATAATAGTAATGGGCAGAAGAGTTTAAAACAGTGATGGACAGTGCTTGTGTACCCGGACTGACACATGTACTGCAAACTCTTTGTCAAACCTGCACCTCTGGTTATCTATCTACCTCACCTACTATGTGGTTTTGACAGAAATCCAACACTATTCCTAGAGATGGGGCTTTAGCTTTAGTATTTTTGTTTGCAGTGAGGAGTTGTACTGCTTTCTTAACATGGCACAAACAGATGTTTGTTTCCATAAGCCCCTTCTTGGAGTGAATGCAGGATGTTTTTATAGCCCAGCTTGTTTTATAGGTATTAATACTGTCAGGATGATGCTGAGATTCAACTTGTCAGGTATTATCTACCCATCGCAGATGGATTAGTGTATGTGTGTGAGCGTGAGCGTGAGCGTGTGCGTGCGCGCGCAGTTGTTTATGCATGTTTGTGTGTAATTGTGTGCATGTGCTGCCAAACTTATTTGTGTTTCTCAGGGTGTGTGTGTCTGAGCATTATGCACCTGTGAGCGTGTGTTTGTGTGTCATCTTGAGCGCACTGTGAAGGTGTCATTGTGCAGCCTAGGCCCTGTAAGCTGTCAGACAGTGAGAGATGCTGCACCTCTAAAGGGCATGCTTTCTGGGCCTTTCCTGTCTATTATAAGCCCTGCAACACTCATCAAGGCTGTTGAAGTGCACCCCCATGTCCCTCAAGCAGCCACAGAGAAAAGCCACCTTTCTAACTAGGAGAGCCCTTGCCTCTAAACTTCACATACCCTTGTCTTCCATTTTGACATGATAAACGCAAGCAGCAGTAATGAGGCGTCGGGTTGTCAGGGCATCCATTTTGTTTTTCTCAAATCTGAGCAGAAGCAAAGAATCCTTCCCTTTCTCCATTTTGAGACAACCAGACCTGCTTTTTCTACAAGCGGCAGCTCCTTGCCAACACCGGGGGGCTAACACCTCACGGCACCTTATGATTCACACACGATATTTAAGACCCCCCACCCCAATCTGAAATCCTTTTTTTGCGGTAGGGATTTATAGGAAATTATACATTGCACATGAGTCCCTTTTGGATGACACTCAGAAGTGATGACACCGGAGGTGGTGCTAGCACTAGAGCGGAGATATACTGCACTGAGCCAGCTAGCCAAAGATTGAGATGTGTCGCTATCTCGCCATCTGTAACAGTCATGCCTGGCGTCGTCAGAAGCAGATCGCCTTGATACCAGCCACATCAAATCTCCAGTTTGCCAAGCAAATAGAATAAAACAATCTATCGATCTTGCCCCACCTCCCGGTGTATCAACACAATCCATCTGTGTTCATCAGACTATCTGGCTTTCTATCTTTTGTTGTCTGGAGGCAGGCAGGCATTCTTTTCTTTTCTTCTCTTTTATTTTCTTCCTTCCTCCTCCCACATTTGTTTTGTGATCCATCAGCCTATTTACCTTATCATGCTGCCAAACCATCCATTTACGCTCCCATCTGTCTGTCAAACTATATCTTAGATTCCATTTGTCTAACTATCTCTCTGTTTACTCGTTCACCTGTCAATCATGCGGCTTGCCTTGGCTGCCGCAGGTTCCAGTCGCTCGTCTGGCTGATGTTGTCTCTGACCCCGTCGGTTCAGAAGACCGTCAGATAAAGTAATTAGATTCCTATCTCTTCATCTGAAGTTTTACACTGTATCAACTACAGCACAATGTAATTATAGTAACAGAGGCATGCCAGTTCTGGTTTTGACATGACTTGACAATATATGAATTATTTATAGTAGAAGTTTGACCTATATGTGTATCAAGTGTTTGCTAAATATGTTTGAGTTAATGTGTAAATTATTAAAGTTTAGACTCTTTTTGGAGAACATTATGTGTGATCTAGATCACTCCCTCCACAGAATCCAAACGGAAGCAGGTCACTGCTTTGGCTCGGTCCGGTTCAGATCAAGCCTCAGTGGAGCACGCCAGACACTGATGTCCATGTAGTCAGGGGGTCTGGCCTCCCACTGAGGCCCAATCAGTCTTATAGGGTCAGTGACTACCCCCCCTGGGCACCAGAGCGCCTTGGCCTGATGGATGACTCTCTCTCCTGGCTCAGGCCTGTGAAGCCCAGGCCTCTGCTACAGGCCCCATCTGTGCTCTCCATGGCTCCTGCATGCCTTGTGGTCAAAGTCTCAGGCTGCTGGTGAAGCCCCAAATCAAAAGCTCCAGTCTAGTGTACATATTCTGACACTGCTAGTGGCCTGACATGCAGAAAGTAGAGTTGAGCAAATGAAGGCGTTAATTAAAGCCAGAATGATTACTCTATTAACCCATTTAAGCCGGGAAAGCATTATCGCATTTCTACCATTGAAACCGGGAGCGCTGATGCGTTATTCTACCATTAAGGCTGGGACAGCGGATACGTTGTTTTGTAGTATTTGTAGTCTTTTTCCACATATTTTCGGTCTCTTGGCCAATGAAATGTATCAGAATCATGATCAGAATACATGTGGGAGTGTCGCAGTGCAACATGGGACTTTTCCAGAACTTTGAAATCATGGAGGAAGACGACTATAGCAGAGGCATATCTATATATATATATGTATATATATCTATGAGCGGAGGAGCTCAGCAGTAAGTGACGGAAGAGATCTGATGAAAACAGCGCCGATGATTTTATTGCTGATCCGGACTTTGAACCCTCGGAACCAATTGACCGGGATTTATGGATGAGGAATATGTTTTAGACGACATATTTTCACCGAAGAACAGACAGATTTGTGGCCTTCTGGAGATAATAATAATATTATTAATAATATATTATTATTATTATTATTATTATTATTATTAATAATAATAATAATTGATTGTGATGATGATATAAGAAATCAAGACTGTTTGTCTTATGCTACTTTATGCATCGTTGAGTACCCTGAAAAGTGCAATATATAAAATGTATTATTATTATTATGATAATTATTAGGATAATTATTATTTTATTACAGTAGGCTAATGACAACTATGTCTATTTCTTCCAATGGTCATATCATGTTTGCATCTTGCTAATGGGCATGTATTAGTATTATGCATAGGATTTTTATTCAGTCAAATGTAACATTTACTGAGTTTGTTGATTTAAAAAAAAAACTTTATTGAAGGTTTAAACAAATAATTCTCATGAGAGCCACGGGTATAGGCTTTCAAATACTTTTTGAATTTCATTTCTATCTGCTACAGAGGCTGAAAAATCTTCTGTTGAATTTCCAGAAAAACTTCAGGTTTTAGGGGGTTCTTTCAAAATCGCCCAGAGATTTTCCAGGCTTTTTTTCCAGGCCTTAATGGGTTAATCGAAGAAATACCAAGAAACTATCAAATGTAACAATATGTTGATTTTCTTTTTTTCTTTTTTCTTTTTATTAAATAGTTTGAGGTTTTTGACTGGGCTGAGCAATGTGACCTCAGTCTTCAATCTCGATGTACGTATGAATGTAAACTGACACCTGATTATGAACGCCACTGCTTTTCTTGGCCAGGCCGGCCCTGTGTAGCAGCCCAGCGGTTAAGGTTAGGCATTGGCCTCGGGTCATTAATTAGAGGATATCCCTCCGGTCAGGGGGTAGGACATCACGCAAGCATGGACACTAAGTCAATCCTGGTCCATGAATGCTATGCAGGGAGACTCTTGCCAAGAACAGCAGTGTGATCTATAATAACACCTACATACTTCATGGTAGAATAACAGTTCCTCCACATTTGTTCCCATGTGCAAGGATCAGTCAGGGATCAGGGATTGACCGTTTTTTTAACATTGAAATAGAAGAATATTGAAGAATTTATAGGGTAATTTATAGGGAATTTCCCCAATCCAATCCAATCCCCTTTATTTATATAGCACAATTTTAGCAAACACAAGGTTTCCAAATTGCTGCACAAACAATAAAAACATAACACAATACAAAGACATGTAGTAAACAATAGAACAGTAAGATGCAATAAGATAAAATAAGATAAAATAAATAAATTAAATAAATTAAAATGGGATAAAAATAAATAAAATAAAATGTACTGCCCGCACAAAATAAAATATGCATGAAAACAATAAAAAAATTAAATTAAATTAAATTTAAAAAAAAAATCATAAAAAACTAAAAATCATAAAATCATAAAATCAACACTCTACGTGGTGTTAAAAGCCAACGAGAAGAGGTGTGTTTTAAGAAGAGATTTAAAATGAGACAGTGAATTTATAGGGTATCGTTGTTTGTCCAACCCATATGCTGATGGGACAAAACATGACATTTGTTGAGCTGGACAATATTATCTAAAAATATCTGATGTTTTATAGACCAAAAAAGAAATCTACAAATTGAAAAATAATCAACAGTTTCACTGACTGCAGAAATAGTTGTTAGCGGCAGCCCTAGAGTTCATGTTTCATGATTAAATGTATCGGAAGTGTTCCTGCTCCCTGTACAGCACGTAATGTACTGATGCTCATCCTAATACTAGACTTCTAAGCGAAGCTACACTGTATACTTAAGGGCTGTGCCAAAGTAAGGAGATAATGTCAAAGTGAAAAGTAAACTCAAACAGCAGGCAAACAGGTGGGTAATGTTTAGCAGTTTCAGGAATTTACTCTTGAGGATATTTGTTTTCTTTGGTGGTTATACTTAGGTTGAAGCCTGCCTCCTGAAACATGACTGCTGAGAGGACAATCATGAATGGGAGTTTTGCCTCAGGCACTGATCGATCGCAAAAGTGTTTTCATATAGCTGTTCATTTGGGCTGTGTGTGCCTCCGCTGCATCCCAGAATGCAAAGAGGCATTGTTCCGTGACTGAGGAATCAAGTCCAGAAGAGATATTTTAAGGAGATTTCTGAACCTTAGAGGCCCGATGAGGAATCTGAGCTACCAGCGCTCTGTCAGGCTTGTTGTTTTCAATAAAAAACTCCAACAAATGTTAGCCGAGCTTCAAAGAGAACGATAGATTTAAAAAAATAAATAGATTCCACACACATAGATTCACGCATGCTTAAAGTGCATATAGTACACACTGGTTTTTTACGTGCACAAACACATGCAAAACCTCTTTTCTTCTCTCCTGCTGTTTTGTCCCCGGTGGAGACCCGTCAAAGCTTACCCACTGAGAAGATAAACTGGTGCTTTTCTTTCCTCACATTTGTATATGAACATGTGCAGTGATTTCCTACTGTCCTCAAATATATTTTGTGCCGAGCAGTCAGGAAACATTACTTTCAGACCCCGGCTCTTTTCACTGGGGTTGTTAAGGTGTAGTCAGTGAATGTGTGCACATTATATGCTGTGTATATGTGGAAGCCTGACAGAGAAATAGGCTGCATTTATGTGCAGTGTGACAGTAAAAGCACTACAAGGACAGATCGGGCTAGTTGCAATAAGGAGGGGAAGGGGGGGCATATAAACATGGTGGTCGTCAAAAAAATCAGCCCTTTTGCCTTTTTTTGATGCCGTCAAACGGTTTTGTCAAAAACAGTCTGGAAGTTAAATGGAAGGCAGGGATGGAGGGCTGTTGGTGGGGAAAGAATGGCTGTATTCACTATCTGGGTCAGTCACCAGTATTGCCAAGCATGCACATCACTGTACCCACTGAGATAGAGTGGTGATAGAAGCATGGAAAGATTAACCACATCCCTGTGCTGTCAAAACCGATTGCATGTGTTGTGACCACCCTGCTCTCTGCGAACCTCTCCTCATTACTGTTTATCTCAACAGACTGTCAGTTAAACTCACTCTGCCTCCGAATGCTGTATACAAACTGTCAAGCAGGAACGTGAACTGGTACACATGCATTCCTAATCTGAATACTATGAGATTTAGTGTCCATTTCAAGTTAAAATGAGTTGTCAGTGTTTAGATTGCTTTTCTGTGCTTCCCGGGTATTTAGAAATCACAAGTGGTCGGCTTTTTGTAGTAAACATTGGCGGTAATGTCAGTAATAAAGGGGATTAAAAAGAGGAAAGTAGGGGCGGGCAAGTGGAAGAAACTGAAAAGGGGAAAATGGGAGACAGACAGTGTGGCGCATAAGGGAGTAAGAAGCACAGACAGTGGGAGAATTTCAGTATCTTGCCTCAGCATGTTTATCCAGGCCTGTCTTAGGCATTTCCCTCTGTCATGCCATTCTGATCGCCTCTGCCTGCTGTGGCATGCTGAGAAAAAACACCAAAACATATCAAGCACCGGATTGCAGCCCCCTCGCTCTGAGATCCCCTGACATTTGTTCACTCCCCTCATTGAGGTGATACTTCCTTTAAAAAAAAAAAAAACTTTCTACCGATAATATACATTTAAACTTGGGAGACAAGTTGGAGAGAAGTTTCTCCATAAACTTTTACAGATTGTTACACAATGCAGCCAGACGGCCTGTTGTGTTGTGATAATGAGGAGCACAGATGTATCCGTGTGTTCACAGACAGGTCGGCTCGCTGGCCACCCGGGGAATTGGTGAAAGTCGTTCTAGGACACATCGGAAATCGATAAGTGAAAATGTTTGTGTGGCAGAATGAGGAAAAACTGGATATATATCGATAGAGTAAATTAGATGAAACATGAGATAAAAAGTCAACTCTACTCTGACTTTAACGCATCAGCTGAAACAGAAAGCAGAGAAAACAATTGTAGTGTGTATGCGCTTTTTTGTAAGTTAAACTGGGATCACAGCAAATTAAATAATACATAATTTGTAAGTAAGTAAGTAAGCAGCAATATTTAAAACATTTACGCATTAATTCAACATAAAATTAGGATGCGTATTGGAATAAAATTAAAACGATAAAAATTTGATTCTGATTCAAATTGGCTCCCAAAAAAATTGGATTTTAAAATTTCAACTTGCAATCCAACCATTCCATAGTTCAATCATTTTTTTCGTTAGCTTTTGTTACCAAAATCCAGAAATGTATGTATTGTCAATTACGGTGTCCATTTAAAGCAGGAAAATAACAATTTTTGACAGTTTGTTGACATAAACTCTGAGTGAAAATTGGTCCAAATCAATCTGCTAAAAAAAAAATTTAAAAAATAAAAACTCGGGGGGGGGGGAAATGGTTTTAAATAATCCCAGATTTTTCTGTTAAAACCCAAAAAGAAAAAAAGAAAAAAAATAATATATCTAACCCAAATAGTGCAATAGAGTAAAGGTCTTTTCATCCTTTAATCTTCTACCTACCACTGGTTTGTTTACCTTTCAGCCTCTGGTTATAAATCAGTGAGTGACTGGTTACAGCAGATAGAAAACTGTTACTGATACTCTTTTTCCTTGACCCACCACCCACTCAACTCCCCCCTTTCTTTTTCTCCAGCTCTCCACAATTGAACTTTTTCTCCGGTTGCACTAGTTCCTCCCCTCCCCTGCTCCTTGTTTGGGGTGATTACTCTTACCAGTGAACGAGGGGCTGTGTTTGCCACGACTGTAGTTTTGCGATACCCAGCCCATAACTTTCAGTTGGGAGAAATAGCTTCTCTCCCTCTGCATCCCATTTATACACCGTATCTTGTTTCTGTGTAGGGAGTTCCATTACTCTATAGCTTGGAGGCTGGCAGAGAGGAAGGGGGAAGGGAGGTGCAGGAGATGAAAAGAGGTGATAGAAGGTTGCGGCTGCTGCTGCTGCTAGTGCTGCAGACGCTCTCCCCTTCCACGGAGGAGCAAACACAACATGGTGATGCTCAGCGAGCAGAGATTTAATCACCTTTTATTATGTTTTATCTCATCAAAATATGAAGTGCACAGCCACTCTGAGCGAGAATTAGACAAAGGCTGCGACATGTCAGAGGAATCATGTCGTCGTTTAATTGTTTAGCACAAAAGACAGTGGAGGCATGATTTCCTAAGATATGCTAGAATGGATGCAGCTCCAGTCAGGCCTTATGATGCATCCTGCTTGCCTTCTGCAGCCATGATGGGTGATTATGTGAGCCTGACCTTGTTACTGCAGCCTTGATGAATGCGAGCACCGTGTTTAGATGTTGGCCCAGGTTCTGATGATGCCCAGACGATATTTAACTAACATAGCATAATCCCCCCTTAAAGTCTTCCTGTTTATACTGGCCACTGGGAGGCAATCCCTCAAAGTGTCCCACGTTGAAAGCGTTTGATAGATGACTGGCAGCTTTTCTTTTACAGATCATAGAGCCTTATCATGATGTAATTCCGGGTAATTAGCCAATGATGACAGTAACACAAAAGTCATTATGATATTTAATCTCTTTTGGGGGAATCCACTGGGGAAACTGCGTCTCTATCGTAACATGAAATGACATCTCACTGGAGGCCCTCCAAACAGTCGGTAGAAGGTTGGAGTTGACTGCGGCGGCTTAAGGCCTCTGCTTCAGCTGTTTAGTAATCTTGGCGTCCTCTCCTCCTCCTATTACCCTTGTCTTATTCAGAGCCTCTCCCTTGTGGCAGGGATCATCATGATATACATGCAAGGATATGCTTGTGTGTGTTGGAAACAGAGGGGTGAAATCTGTGTGTGTTTGTGTGTGTGTGAATGTGTGTCAGTGACTTCCCCCTCCATCTGCACACCCTCATTGAAATCCTCAGTGCATTTAGTAACATTTTGAGAAACGGTGCCAGCATTTAATTAAGTTCTGGTATGCCAACATCTCCCTGCTGTAACATGGAATACCTGCTCTTCTTTTGTCAATTTCTTCTCCTGTTCTTGTGCTCCTCTGTGGCGCGCCTACTGTAACTCGGAAAGATGTTGCCGCTGGGAGAAGCAGGTAAAGAAGCCATCAAAACCAATGCAAGTAGAAAGAGTTGCAATCAGTGCTCCAAATAACCGTAGAGTTTGTCTTTTGTGTGGATCTCTCCTCCTATCCCCCAGTCTCACTTTGTTTCCCTCCCTGTCTGTGTAAGGGTGTGTATGTGTGCTTGAAGCGTTCAATTCAGTAGAGGCGAGTAGTAATGCTTCTTTCCCAGTAGAAATGGCTGCTGTTTGTTCAATTGTTGTGATAGATTGATGTGGGGTGGGAAAAGATGGGCTTTTATGCACCTGAAGATAGGAACAGAAAAGTCTTTATGAGAAGCCAATAGCTCTCCGTTCAAGGATCCTCTGATGGGAGATGCATTTTGCTGGAAGTTTTTCTGCCGTTTTGTGAAGTGTTTGACGAAAGCTTTCCCATGTATTTAGGCAACCTCAAAAAGGGAACGTTTCATTTGTTTTTTCCTCAAAAATCAGCCTGCTATACATGATTCTGTACAGGTTTCCAACAAGTGGTCACACTAATGGTCTGTATTGTTTCACTCTTCAACTTCAAAGCCAGCTGCAACTGTACTCTTAAATGCATGCTTCTCTTATTATACAGCTCTACTTGGAGTACACTGTATAGTTGCAGCAGGCAGATGGCAAGATGACAGCTGGTTATAGTTTACTGCAATCAAATAATTCGATGCAAACCAAAGTGTTGTGTTCAGTAAAAATGATAAAATGTTTTGAAACATTTATGGTTATCCTGTATATAATGTGTTCATGTTGTTGTGCTAGAAAAAAAAACAGTGCAGCCTGTATTCAAAGCCCACAGTAGTCATCTTTATAGATCTGTTTGTGGATCGTTCCAGTTTTGCTTTTATGATTTTCGCTTGTTTCCCCAATTCATTTATAGTCTTTTTTTTCCTCTGTAGTCTTCTTTGATCCTGTCTGCTGCCTTTTTTCCCATCCTATTTACAGTAATAGATGTAGCCTAAGATGACCCCGCATTAGAGACAGAGGGTCTGTATTCTCCCAGCTCTGTTTTTCATGCTCCTCTGATAGACTGAGGTTTAAAGGGGACTGCTTGCCCAGAAATGAGGTTACAGCAATTGGGCTTGCAAATGATTGGCAGGGATGGATAGTGCATGATCTACTTTTTTTCATATATTCTGTCCCCATTCTTTTCTGTCTACTCTGAATGTCTCTTTTGAAAGGATGGAGGTTGTGTAAGTCCTGTTTACAGGCTGAAGCACAACCTGTGGATGTAAAATGAGTGCATGGATAAGTAGTGATGATGTTTTTTGGACACGCTGCCAGAACATGTTAGCTTCACCTGCTGTATATTAACTTATGTTAAACGGAGAGAAGCAGAAAATACAGAGCACTCCTTTTTTTTTTCCACACCTCGATCTGTCTTCCTCTCGCTCCTCTTTCTGTTCCTTCCTTCCCTCCCTCTTTCTCTTCCCTCTCTCCTCCTGTGCACCATCTGCGTGATGCTTTGTATCCAATCTGAAGGAGTGCTTTCTGTTCTTCACTGTGATGGTGGAAGTCTGTGTGTGTTTGCGCACATGTTTGTGTACGCGTTCCTAGCTATCACAGTCACTCTCAGCTCATTACCTGACATGATGGATGGAGCGAGTGCCATTAAACAACGCCCAGCCCGGGACGCCTGGCACCCTACAGCTGGCACTGAGTAATGGGCATAGTGGATGGCAGCACGCTTGGAAACACCAGGGAGTCCTGTGTGGGTGTGCCTGTAGTCATCTCCATGGCTATGCTTCCTGGTTCTGTCCAGCCCCACCTGCCACCTGGCTGCCCGGCGGATGCCATGGGCATTTCTGGGCAGACATGGTTGGATAGCATGGGAGGCAGTGTTTGTATGACTTTGTCATAGAACTGGCAACGGAGGAAACCCAAAGTGCTTTCTGACCACAAATGCTGCAGTGAAACTTTCGTTGCCACTGAACACCAGAGGCCAGATGCATGAAACTCACAGCTAAAAAAAAATACAAAAGCCTAATTTTCACACCCACAGTTAGCCATAAACGGTTCTAGAAACGGCCTCGAACTCTGTTTGCATGAAGCGGTTTCCAGCTCCGCAGCTAATTACACCTCTAAATGAAAAATATAGCAGAGAAAGGGCACAGGGGTTAAAGAAAGAAAATAATTGTGAGCTTAAAAAGTATTGAATTAAGTATTTTATGAATTTCAAAGTGCTCTATGCCTGAGAACTTTAGAACCTGAAGGACGGTTTCAGAGCCGTGCCAGAAGAGCTGTCATCCAGCATGGCCGTGGCTGTTTGCAGCTTCCGCACCAATAATTTCTTACGTTTCTGCAAACCATCACCAAATCTCAATAATTATTATGATTTATCGTCAGATGATCAATGAATCATTCCTAACGCTCACGATCATTTACAGGTAGAAGATGGCTGAAACGTAAATAAAAAGAGGTTTATAAATGTGCCTTTGACATTTTATAGCCACGCAGCGTGCAAAAATTACAGCACAATCAGTGGAGTTGGCAAACAACCTTCAAACAATGTTACTCATCTCTCAACTTATATTCCATCTCCCCCTCATCATATCACCCGCAGCTAAAGCGGCGTGCACACATTCTCACCACACATTCTCCCTTTATAAATACCAGTCTGTGTGGGAAAAAGTGTGTGCATGGTTTCCGTGCGATTTCGTTGTTTATGCATCTTGTCCTCGGTGTACAGCAGCCTCTTTAAACTTTCATTTTTAACTTGTGTTTTAATGTTCGTTATCATTGCTTCACATTATAGTTTGGTGTCCTGACATGTTACAGAATCTTTCTGATACAGAATCTTTCTGAATGACTGTATGAAAGGTAAAGCACAGGGACTCTGTCTGTACTGCAGTGCTATTACTCTTCAGCCTTCACTTGTTTGTTTGTTTGTTTGTTTGTTTGTGTGTGTCCCCGCGTGCGTGCATTGACTTTGTCTTCTCTGCATATGCTGCTTCTGAGAACAGTCAAGGGGCTCTTGAGTGGAAGCCTGAATCAGGATCTGAATGGAGTTACTATGACACCAGACACAAGCACCTCAACTCCAGCAGCTTCTTCTGTTTCTGTGTCCTCCCCTGCTGCTCGCCTCTCAATCAGCCTGGATTTGCTTCATGTTGTTTCTTCTCTCCACCTCCATCTCTTTTCTCTGCCTCCCTTAGTTTTTCTATACACTCTTTCATTTAGCTGAGCTCCTGCGTGCCAGTATGGATCAATGTAACAACACTTTCTTGTTCTTTCTCAGTCTCACTCTCTGATTCTTTGTTGTTGGTTTTTTTTTTTTCCTTGCACAGACAACCGCCGCGCAGTCCTGGAAAGGTCTCGTTCACGCCACAACGCAAATCACCAAGCTCGATGATCTCCCGCGCCTACCACAAGACGCTAGATAAGTGCCAAAGAGGCCTGCGAAGTGGAGACCTGGAATACATCTGAAGGCGGGACGGACCACCCCTCAGTGCACACACACACACACACACTCACACACACACACACATAGCACCAAGTATGGAACAAAAATGCCTAAAGAAACCACTCAGAACTGAAGCATCCGCAGTACATCAGAGACATTATTTTTCATGCTGTTCTTCTGACGCCTTACATATTTATTCAACACTTTCTCATCACTCTAATGTTCATGTCCTCTCCAGATGATTTTGATTAATCAAAAGAAAAAAAAATCTAAATTTTAAGGCTGCTGCTGTATAAAAAGAAAGGTTTTCTTTGCTTGAAAGTTCCATTTTGATTCATGCAAGTCTAGAAGAATTCTACTAATCCTTTTTTTTTTTTTTTTTTAAATCAAAATACTACAGTTCACAAACACTTTTGACATGAAACATGCAGTGTTTTAACAGAAGACATTCTACTAAGAAGCACTGCGGCATAATGAACACTTATCCTGAAAAACATACCACACACACAGTACATTCAGCGAAAGGGCAGCGGGCCAGCTGTCCTTTAAAAAGAAGAAGAAGAAGAAGATTGAACACCCGTGTTGGCGAGCCAGGAATTGTTTTCTTCAACAAGACTCTGAACTCTTCACAGAAGAAGGAGTGGTTGCTTCAAATGTTGTTGTTTGTTTCTGTCAATCCCCCATTCAACCAACACCAAGACAGTTTTAATAGTAAATGTAAAAAGAGTCCACATGAATCATTTAATTTCATTACATATCCCACAAAGCCACAAGAGCTGCCCCTGTCTGCAACAATATTTCAGAGCATGTGACTCATGGATCTTGAAACTGTAATCTCCATTTTGACAGGATGCATTTTATTTTTAGTTGTGTAATATCTAACCAATGCCTTCGGGTGCTGATCTCTGTACCAAGGTCGCTTTTGCTGTTATTGTGAGAGACTGACACATTTCTAAATGCATATAACTGCCGAGAGGAGCGAACACGACCCTTTAACCTTTCCTGCAGTCACACAGGTTTTCTGTGGGGGAAGGTTCATTTGTACAAAAGTATTTGATATTAATCTATTTCAATCTATTTCAATTTTTCTTTATGTGAAGGCTCTGAAAAGGAAGACAGAAATGATATCTGTTAGGAGACAAATGTTGAAAAGTTACTTCAAATTCCCAGCAGATTTTACTTTTTTTTCAACCTTTTTGAAAGAGGACACATCAAAATTTGCTCTGTAGAAAAAAAAAAACAAGCTAAAGAAAGTGTCATCTAAACACATTTTGTTAACCACATTTTAGTGTTTAAAACAGACGTGCAATTAATATAAACAGGGTTTTAAAAAATAACAGCTGAGATTTTAATGGTTAAATTTGTATTGTAGAACAGACAGAAAATGTCTTTAGGCCGACACGAACCACAGGACGTATTTTATTCATAGTGATGAAGCTTTCAGCATCGAAACAAACACCTGATGTTTGGTGTTCGTGTAGAAAATAGTTGAAACTTTGCTGCAAGCTTTGTTCCTCTGTAAGGACCCACTGTCACACAGTTTCTTCACGTGGACTATTTATTCATATATTCATGCCTAGGGCGGCCCTGTCCCCTCACTGCCCTAAACTGTAAGCAGATGCTACTAAAAACAACCACTGAATCCACATGGAGAGTGGGCACAAGCAGAATAATCGACTGAGGGGCACAGAAGACAAGATGATGCTTGTCTTAGCAAGTGAGTCTCCAAACGCCCTCCAATTCCCCAGCACTAATGGCATAAGTGACCCTTTTTACCATAACATGCGTTACTTTAGTAATACCATAACTCTGCTTTAGGCTTTGTGCGTTTGGGGGAGTGTGTTTGTGTGTGTGTGAGCGACATGCCAGCTCAGTAATCGGAACAGGAACCCAGGCAAAATAGGATTCAGTGTGCTTGACTCCTGGGCTGAATAGATGGAGATTTTTCATTTAAACAATCTGCCAGTGCTGCTTGTGATGTGTCTGTTTCATGATGCCTCCTCTCCCAGCCTGCATGCTTCTAAAAATGCAATTTTACACATCATCTCGGCTCAAGGTGCATCCACAATGCTCAGAGAAGTTTGCATATTTAAGAAGACAATAATTCTCCTGCGAATATAAGGTTGGAGCACTCCGACAGAGGAAGCATAGAGAATGAGGTTTCCACATAAGGGATTCAGCGTGCATAGGAGTTTTTAAAGGTGTGTTGTATACAGCAGGGACAGAAATGTGACATCACAGGCAGTGATTTCATTTTTTTTCTAATCGCAGCTCACCCTCTGTCCTCAACACGACCACACCTGTACAGTAAGGTAGCAACATCAGTGTCTGCTGGGACATTTGTTGTTTTTCCAGCTTCTAATTGGATAGTGTACATGCCAAAACAAGCTGCGGTTTGTGGTTGACAATTTGAGTGAAAACCTTTTTTTAATTATTAAATCAGATGAGATTTTTTTTTTTTCCATATGTGCCAAGTTTTATTTCATTTGGGGAGGAAAACAGTTCTCACCAAACAATAATGGATTTTATTTTTTTTAGTTTGTTTTGTATGTCAAAGGGAGTACAGGTATCTTTTTCTCAAAAATTAAGAAAAACTGTAAAGACGTTAAAAGACTAGATTTCTTTTTACATTTTATCTTAACAATTGTTTGAGGTAAAAAAAAAATGTAATTTGAAGTAGGAGGTTTTGATGTGATTGCAAAATGATAGTCATGTGGTATTTCTTATCTTAAAACACTCAAACTACTTTCGTATGATGTAATTTATTTGGAGTTTTAAAAACGATATTTTGTCATGATGCCATTGTAGAACAGAATGAGCAAAGAGTTATAGTGTTGGCAATTGTAGAAGTTTCACATCAATCATCTTTCTTGCAACAGTGATAACTATTAACTTGATTAAACCCAAAAGTAAAAAAAGAAAAAAACACATCATGAAACTCAAGGTTTGAAGAGATCAAATGGCTGGAAACATAGAAAACAAGTGACATTTTCTTAAAAACAAAAAGCCGGTACAGTGAAAACAACTTTCAATTTTGTGAGAAACTTCTACAACGACAACATTCCCATCATCCCTGTGAGTAATTGTTGTGTCCCCGCTCCTTTTAGAATAATCAGAACTATGTGTTTATATAGAAAATAGCAGGAGAGTTTCAGGTCAAAGAACCTGAATTGTTCCATCATTTTAGTGTGAAAAACTGGCCTCCATGTGTTTGGGCCGATCATCCCATTGTCTTTTTAGCTTGTGACTAACAAACCTGAACTGGTGATATGACTTGTTCTCATGCTAATTGTAAGAAAGAGGAGGCAGGGGTATGAAAGATTTATCAAAAAAAAAAAAAATTCAGAAGGTGCCATTTTTGTGGTGATGAGTGGCAAGCAAGCGCTTTAATTAAGTGAAAAGTTTGCAATCTAACTTACACTCACAGAGTGTGCACTTTACCTCACACTAATCTGCTCCGGCAGGGGAAGAGTTGTCTGGGATGTTTGAATACGACATTGCCACTAGCAGAGTGAACTATTTGCAAAGTATTTCTGTTGGTAAATAGTTCCAGCTGCCACATATCCACTTCTTTCCTACTTTGCGAGCGCTTACTATTGATTTGTGGAAGACCAATTGCGGCTGAATCAACAAACAGCGTTCCTAACTGTTGACAAACCCTGTCCGACCATGATGTGTAAGCTGCCATATCCCTGCCTACCCTCCTTGTTGTCATTGAGTATGTTTTATTGTCTTAAAAAAACATTTATATTTGTAACATTTTAAGTTTATTTGTATCCTTAAGAACATGAAAAAACAAAATGGTTATGCACACTGTCCTTCCATAGAATATGTAATGGAATATGATACTAAATAATAACCACTTTGTTATATAAACTGATTTCTGAAAGATCCTTTGTCCTTGTGTATTGCATTTCTTTATCAACTTCTTTTTTTGTTTGTTTTCAAAAGTCAAAACCTTTTGTTTTTCCGAATGCACAGGTATGAAATTACATCTTCAGTCTAGTCTGGAAGGGCAGAAGATACCTGCCCCGCGCTGACTTATGGACAGGGATTACACAGAGCTCTGGCTGTAAGCACATGATGAATGGGACAGCTCCTACCTATAAAAGCAACATATTTGGACCTTGGTGCCCCCACTGCTTTATCTTGCACAGTGTCAAAGGCAAAGTGATAATGCTGTCATGTCCAACGGCAGCTTAGGGAAATTACTGCAGAGTCAGAAAATACATATCCACTAAAAATTGCCCTTTTTAATCATTTTTCAGACCTTAAAATCTCCCCTGTCAATGCACATTTCCTCTCACCAAGTTGTTGAACAAGGAGAGGAAGCATAGAAATTCAATAATTTGTTTATTATTTGATACTGAAAGGATTTAAAAAAATAAACCAGGGAAACATTTTCCATGAAATCCATCTCTTGCAGGCAGTCAAAGACAAGCATTTGCCTGATCTGAGTTTATAATTTATAATAAAATGTGAGAGCGTATTTTATTTAAGTACAGCAATACTAGGGGGAAATTAAACGGTATGTGTGCACTTTACTGTGTGAGATGTATTGACTCTTGTTTCCACAGACTTGTGTTCCTCCCTGTCTGTCTGCCTCGGTCCCAGGAGTGAGTGTCAAATAGCAGAGCGGAGCTGTTCCTGTCCTAGCCTCTTAGCATTACACTCCCCCCAAAACATGCTCAAATCCAACGCCGTGTTTCCCCTGCATGTGCCATGTCCCACTTCCCTGCTGCAGCATGACGTCACGAAATAAAGGCTGACACGGGGAAGTAACCCTGTGGCCACGAGGGCCTCTCTCTCTCGCTCTCTCTCTTTGTGTGCACGCACCCACAGAAACACACCAGGCTTCATTCTGCGAATCTTGTGACTGATCTTCTCCGAGTCTCTCCTCCTCCCAGTGTGCAGGCAGACAGATGGAGATTCATCTCTCAACAAGCTGTGATCTGTGTTTAGAGATGTGTGCTGCAGAACACAACTCTAATTAGGTTTATTGTTGATCTTGGGAGGTTAATTTGTACTTGGCTGCAAGTAAACATGCTGAAAGAGGCCAACCTAGTTCCGTTCCTTACAAGGCTCCAGCATTTCAGCAATAAAGAAGGGTGGCTTTTTTATCTTCTTGACTTTCCAGGTGATTCAGAAAGATTATATCCCCGTGCTATATTTGTCTGGTCTGGTGTAATTGCGCTTTGTACCAAGGGTGAGAGATCTGTCTTGGTTGGGATGCTGGAACTAGAAATGAGATACGGAAAGTGTGTTCAGCTAATGAGCTGAGGGTTATAGTTGTGTGTATGTGGCAGGTATTACTTATTTATCTTATCCTGGTTTTTATTTTTACAACCTCCAGGTAAGTAGCCCTGTCAGAGTGTGAGAGATGAGCCAGGCCCACACAGGTTCTCATTTCTCTGCCGACCCGATTTCTTCATGCTACACACAGATATGTTTCTAATTCTGTGACAGATCACTTGTCAGCAGGAGTTCAACATAATTATGGCTCATTTTGCATTTAAACCTACTTCAGGATGCATAAACATTATGGAGATGAGACAAAGCAGACAGTGATTCCCTCCTTACCTGAGCTAATTCTGTCTGAAGAGAAATTGGTGTACTTGTCTATTTTTCTGCAGGTGGATGTTCAATAAAGTGCTCGGTGTTGTCTGTGTCATCACTCAGTTTACAAGATGCCAGAATTGCCTAAAACTCACTTTGTAAAAGCAATTAGAACAACTCTATATTATAGTAGGTCCAAAAATGCAAAAAGAAATACAGAAGCATCATGGTAATAGTATAGTGTGTCAAGAAATGATTAAAAAAAAGAAGAAAAACACTGTGTTATAGTATGCACAAATGTTTTTTAAATCAAAAAAGTCATACTATAGTATGTCGAAAAAAGTAGTAAGTTGATCATGGCAAGAGGATCGTATGACCAAAATGATCAAGAAAACAGCATATTGTACTTTATCTAAAAATTGAAAAGAAGGCACACATTATCATATGTGGAAAAATAGAGAAAAGAGTCATAGTATGTCGAAAAAAGTTTTTAAAAATGGTTACATTGAAGTTTGTCCAAAAATGTCAAAAAAAACACTTTAAAGTACCACTTTGATCATGGTAATAGTATACAGTTTTTCTCAGTCACTTTGGTGCATTTCTCACATCAGTATTAACATTTGCCTTATTAGAGTTTGTTGATGCATGTCATGGTATAATTGTTCCAGAAATAACCAAAAAACACCATATTATAGGATGTCCAAAATGTTTTCATAGTAAAAAAAAAGGTATAGTATATTTTTAAAAAAATGGTCAAAGTGAAGTTTGTCCAAAATGCCTAAAAATACTTTAGAACAGCACACTGATCATGGTAATAGTTTGTCCAACGTAATCAAGAAAAAAAACCTGAAAAGATAAAAGTCATAGTACAGTATGTCGAGAAAAAAGTATAAAATCATTGAATAAGATCAAACAGTTGGCTCGCTGCAGCAGTCAGGGCTCTGTTCTGTGCCGTAGTGTGCTGAACTGGGAGGTCAGCAGTCAACAAGTTGTTAAGGAGGGCGAGCTTGGTGAGATGGACAGTGTGGGGGCAGTTGGACAAGAGAATGAGGGACAAAATCAAAACCATCTTGGACAACCCTTCTCACCTCCTGGACAACAAGATGTGGCAGACTGGCAGCTCGTTGAAGAGAGAGAAGGATGAGATCAAAACATGGGATTCCTCAGTCGAGTCGCGGCTCTAAGGAAAGGAACCTGGTCTCACAGGAATCCGTGAAATAGTCACAGATTCGCTTAACTCAAAATCCGTTGAATAGCCACGGAATCACTCAAATTTCCGTGAAACTGACACGGATTTCGCTACAATGCAAGTTAATGACAGTCATATCCCGTGGCTATTCCATGGATATTTTTTCCTATTGGTTTGTTCTAAGTCACGTGACTTTCAAGGTTCCGGCGGTCAGAACAAAAAACATGGTGGACAATTCTCTCATTTTTAGTGAAAAAATCAATATTTTGACTTAGTTTCTGCATAAAAATGGATTTTGATCACATTTCTAGCAAGAAACATATGTTTTATTTTCTAAATATTCACTCAGTGAATGTACATAATCACTTTGTATGTTGGAATAGCCACGGGATATGACTATGTCATTAACTTGCATTGTAGCGAAATCCGTGTCAGTTTCACGGAAATTTGAGTGATTCTGAGTTAAGCGAATCTGTGGCTATTCCACTGATTCCTGTGAGACCAGGTTGAAGGAAAGAGGCTGTCGCTTGCTGTACGGATCATCAAGCCCCCTGATGCAAATGATTGATTTGTGATATAATTATATATAAATCAATTTAATTTGACTCGACTGACTCGTCTAATAAAATGAAACTTCTTGAATATGTTCACATGCCTGGCCAATAAAACTGATAGTGGGAAACACAGTAGACAATGCTTCAAATATGGATATTACTGCAAAAAAAAAACAAATTCTAATCTTCATTCAGGCAACACAGAAGATCTATACATTTACCACATTTTCAAGATTAGTTTCACTAATTCAGCATTAAAAAAAAGAGACTTTTGATAAAAAAAATATATATATACTGTATGTTTATTTATTTTTCTCTCTTTTTTTGAGGTCATCTTTAAAACCAAGTGGACTTTTGCAGCAAATTTTAATAAATTCCTTCTAAGTGTATCTGAGACATCAATATCACAAGAGGTAATTTTACCATTGCTGTTAACCTTTCGGCCTGCCATGCTCCATCACTTTAAGTAATTAAGGAACAACTAAAAATGCTTATTTTCACCATCAACTTGTCTGTCGATTATTTTTCCAATTACAAACTAATTTGAAAAAAGGTCGCAAAGAGATCAGCACCATTTACCAGAGACCAAAGTGCTGTCTTTAAATAGCTGTTTTGTTTGGAAAAATGGAAAAAATAAAAAAAACAACACCATAGTATAGTATGTCCAGAGTGAAGTTTGTCCAAAAATGCAAAGGAAAGCTCTAGAAAAGCTTGTTGGTGATGGTAAAAACAGCTGGTCTAAGCAACGAATTCCAGATGTGCAGCTCCTCCTGGGGGGAGGAGCTCTTCATCCTCCATCACTTTCTCAAGTAAATTACAACTAAAAATGCTTATTTTCACCTGTCGATTATTTTTCCAATTACAAACTAATTTGACAAGAGGCCTCAAATAGATCAGCAGCATTTTCCAGAGACCAAAGTGATGTCTTTAAATTGCTTGTTTTGTTTGGCCAACTCAAAATTACAAAAATTATTTTATTTACAAAGATAAACAGTGAAAAGCAGAAAACTCATATTTGAGAAGAAAGTAACTTCAAATCAAATCAACTTTATTTATGGAGCCCTTTAAGACAAAGTGCTGTACATGGCAGGACAGAGCAACAATAAAAACAAAGAACAAGCAAAAACAACTAAACAAAGCGAGTCTCATGCTGGGTAAAAAAAAAACAGTAAATAAAATTGGGTTTTAAAATGAATCTCAATTTTAAAATGAATCTTCATTTTAAAAAACCACAAAGAACAAATAAAAACAAAAAATAAAACAGAGCAAAGGTTCATGTTGAGTTAAAAGCCAGTGAATAAAAATGGGTTTTAACCCATAAGAACCCTTAAAGGAAAATGATGGGGGATATACCACAGACCAAGTGGACCACATAGAACACATTTATGATGTTTTAATAAAAAAAATACTACCCCTAAATGTCAAAGATCTGTGATATGACATATATGTTACATTGGGCGTTTATGGAAGTTATGTTTATGATATTTCTTATTTTAAAATACTAGAAAACTAAAAACTAGACACCTTTTCAGCTTACAGAAACAAAAATATAATCACATAATCACTTTGTATGTTGGAATAGCCACGGGATATGACTGTCATTAACTTGAATTGTAGCGAAATCCGTGTCAGTTTCACGGAAATTTGAGCGATTCCGTGGCTATTCCACGGATTTTGAGTTAAGCGAATCCGTGGCCATTTCACAGATTCCCGTGAGACCAGGTTGGTTAATTTAGTCTATTTTAAGAAAAAAATAAAGACACTGCAAACATTTTTGTTTCCTAACTGGCATCATAATGCGTACCATAGAGGGTTAATTGATCTTGTTTTGAGTCATAATTTTGTTTTTGAATGAATTGCATCATACATTTATGTTCACACTGATCCAGAATGGTGTGAAGGCCAACCATCAGACGATGACACATTCTTCCACTTATTTCTTGTCCTCTTACAGACACTCAGCATTCTCCCCAGACATTTAAACCAATGATCTGTCCTCTTTATCTTGTTTTTCTTTCTCAACCCTCAAGTCACTGGAAGTCACTTGTCACCGTGTTTGTCCAGTCTGCCCTGTCGGAGTGTTACTACTTACAAATCAATACCCTATTTTTTTCAGTACATGAAATTTTAAAATGGCCCAGACAGCAGATGTGTCTTGTGTGTCACCACACTTCAAGTGATGGCTTGTAACACTGTGTCCAATAATGCTGCTTGGCACTGAGTGATGGTGGTATTAACCTAACTTTGGAAATTCAACACTGACAGATTCCTGCAAGAGTTTGTGCTTCAGATTTATATGCTTACTATTGATCACTGCTGGTACTACTGCATTCACAATGGCATTTCCATGATCACAGTTCATTGCTCCTTCTTATATCTCCTTTTCTCCATCCTGCCTCACACCGCCCACATCCAGGAGACATAGCTCCCAGCAGGGAGAGGGTCAGCTCAGAGGAGACTTCAAACTGTCAGAAAAAATTCACATCTAGCCCCTCATGCCTCCCTTCACCATCCAACCCCTCCGTCTCCCACGTCTCCCATGCTCCTTCTCTGGCACCCATCACTCGTCTTTCCCTCTGCTACCCTCCTCCTCTTGCCATTTGATTCAGATCACTGAGTTAGCCTCCGTCTCCTTTGTCTGAGGCTCCATTTTGCCTGGCAGATGGACAGGAGGAGAGGAGATGGACTCACATCGAGGGGAGTATATGTCTGTGTGTGTGCGTTTGCGAGATGGAAGGAGAGAAAGAAAGGGAGGAGGAGAGAGAGAGAGAGAGAAACTTTTCTGGGAGGCAAAAATGTCAAACAGCAATGAAGTGAGGAGACTTTTATCTGTCAAACCTGTGTGAGGTCTTGCCTTTCAGGCTACTGAGTGACAAGGCTGCAGTTAAAAGAGAGCCGAGATGCGAAAGTGAGGGCGACAGAATGAGTTTACCTCTCATTCAGTTAGCTTGTCATACAGTATCAGCCTTATCTGTATATGCCCTATTTTACCTTAGCCAATGTGTGAAATCAAAGGAAGTTTTTTTTTTGGTCTTTTTGAACAATTTTAAGAGTCAAATATTATCACTCGGGAGAAAAAAATACGAGGCCAATAAACTTCAGTCAACATTAGTAATCACACATGTTGTCTTTTTTCGGGTTGCATGATCTTTTAAAGCCTTACAACATGGTCAAAAAGTGGTTACAAATGGCTGACTCACTGTATACTCACTGACATGCCCTACATTGCTCTACTACCAAGCTAATGCTCTTAGCCCGTGGCAATGCCTCCACACACAACACAGATGCAGGCCTAAGAATAGAGGAGGGATTGATGGATGTAGAAAGGGAGGAAGGGAGCTTGGTAATTGAGTAAGTGCCCTTCTGGATGTGGAAGCCTGAATAAAAAGTTGTTTTTTTTAAATAAAAAGCCTTTCTTAGGATCATTTCACTCAAAAGTACATAAAAGCTCTTTCAAAGTTTCTCTGTGTTCTTTGCCCTCAACTGAAATAGTCCCTGCGGAGAATGCAGAAACACACAAACACTCACGCACTCTCTCCTGAAAGACGAGGATAAAAGGGTTGACCCTACAAATACAAACTTACATGCATGCGCACAAATACACAAACACACGCAAGCAGCACCAACACTCATAAAAAATAGAGGGCATTCCATTCAGGCCTCCAAACAGTATTTTTTTTCCTTCTAGCTCTGCATCTTAACCCAAGATTATTAATAATGCTCTAGTTGAAACATAACAACTTATTTTGCACTGAAAGGCTTAAAGTGTGCGAGCAAGCACACAAAGTACACTTTTCATCTCTGTGGCACACAGCAGCAAATAATGACCTGCAAGACTGGTCGAATGGCCATTTGAGATGAAGGCAGGAGGGAAACGCATGATTTCACTCAGGAGAGACTTTTGTCACTCAGCTGTGGAGGAGTGTGAGGGAGAGAGAGAGCTGCTGTAACCAAGAGATGACCTGCAGCATGATGTAAAACACCAAACTGCAATGTCAGTGTTGAGCTAGCTAAACAAGCTGACCGTTAGAAGCTGAGAGGGTCGTCTCTTCAGCCTTTCATGCAGGGACAGGAGTAATTATTTTTTTTTTATATAAATGCATCTATGTGAATTATTTAAAGGTGCCATGTGAAGCTTTTGAGCACTAGTAGCGCTATGGAGTCAGAGAAGAAACGTTTCCAGCAAAGGCAGGAAGGAAGGATATTAATTCAAAACCATATTATATATATATACTGTATATATATATATATATATATATATATATATATATATATATATGGAATGAACCTTGAATATATTGAATGAATTCTTGAATATATGGAATGAACCTTGAATATATTGAATGAATTCTTGAATATATTGAATGAACCTTGAATATATGGAATGAAACTTTGAATATATTGAATGAATTCTTGAATATATGGAATGAAACTTGACTGACGTCATCAAGGCACTGCCATCTTGTATTTTGCTGCCGCAATAAGTGAGCATGAGTCAGTCAGCTGGGAACCTTGTGGCAGCAACACTGACCAATGAGGACATTATCAACTTATTGTCAAGTGCTTGTATGGGCCAAAATCCTCCCGATAGTACCCATGCCCAATACAGTTCTCCTGACGAAGAAGTTTGCTCCCTTTTTAATCTTTTTAATTCGTTTTCTCATTTATTAATATGACGGCGGACAGACCGGATGCGGGAAAATAAAAGTCCTGTCAAAATAAAAGTTCCGTGTTTTGCTTCTTTCCAAAGGTGACAAGAAGACCCAATGTGATGACAAGAACTAAGGCACCACGCTGACCAATCCTATCGTCGCAAGATGTGTTGGTGTGATTACAGGACATTTCTCAAAAAAATAAGGTCTTTGTCCCTGTGTGCATTTGCAAACTGTTATCTGGCTGTTTTATGTTTCTTTTGGAGTAATGGCTTCTTCCTGGCAGAGTGGCCTTTCAGCCCATGTCTCAGGACTCGTTTCACTGTGGATAATAACACACTCTTACCAGCTTCAGCCAGCATCTTCACAAGGTCTTTAGCTTTTGTTCTTGGGTTGATATGCACATTTTGGACCAAAGCACGTTCATCTCTGGGACACAGAACCCGTCTCCTTCCTGAGCGCTATGATGGCTGGACATTCCCATGGTGTTTATACTTGGGTATAATTATTTGAACAGATGAATGTGGAACCTTCAGGCATCTGGAAATTCACCCAAGGATGAACCAGACTTGTGCAAGCCCACAATTATCTTCCTGATATCTTGGCTGATTTATTTTGACTTTCCCATGATGTCACACAAAGAAGCAGTGTGTTTCAGGTGTGCCTTAAAATACATCCACAGGTGTGTCTCCAATTAACTCTAATGTTGTCAATGAACCAATCAGAAGCGTCCAAAGACATGCCAGCATCATCTGGGCTTTCCCAAATGGTTTCAAGGCATAATAATGTTAGTGTATGTAAACTTCTGACTTTGAAGAAAGTAATAAAAAATTGTCTAAAAAAATCCTTTTCTCGTTATTCTGGCATTTAGCAAATAGAAATAATTTTGGTAATCCTAACGGACCTAAAACATGAAAAGTGATTGTCTGATTTCATGTCAGACAGTGAGAAAAAAAGCATATGTGTCTTTTTATATAGTGTATGTAAACTTCTGCACTACAAAAAAAGAAAAGTTGGGTGAACTAAGCATTTCAAGGCAACAAAATTCAATGAAATTTTAAGTTGGACAATTAAACTAAATATTTTAAGTTTTGTTTTTGAGTTTGCTCAACTCTGAATTCAGATTTTTGAATTTATAATTTTATATTGTAATAACTTTTAATCCTTACTTCTGCAATTTGTTGAATTGACACAACTGTAACGCCGCTATGAAATGTCAGCTAATGTTGCGACCACAATTTTGAGTTAGCATTGATATGCTAATGGCTACTCTAGTAGCTGTAACAAGCAGCTCCGCTAGCATCAGTTAGCCGCTAGCATCAGTTAGCCGCTAGCTTTCGCTAATGACCGAATTTCACTGCTTTCCCGCATTTCAATACAAAGAAATAAGAGTTATCAGAACTATTGTCCCTTGTTGTGAACCCCAACTTAAAGATATAAGTAACAACAACTCACCAACTTGTTTTTGAGCAGACAACTGGCTTCCTTTGTTGTGCTAACTTACATTATTGCCCTAAATGTCAATAATTTATATTTCCAAGTTTTACCAACTTAAATCACTGTTTTAGGAAAAAAATACGAGTTGGCTTTTTTTTGGCAGTGTGGTTTCAACTGTATGCAACCAGTCCAGTCTCAACCCACAGACCCTTTCCTTGCCTGAGGAAGAGACACGAGGACAGAGGAGTCGAGGCAACAGGCGTTTAACAAAATGAGACATCGTTGCCTCGGAGCCGATGTTTTAAATCGACAACAATTAAATATGATGTGGGCACAGCTGCATCAACGGTCCATTGTTATAGCCTACCGCTGTATTTTATGTTCACTGTCAGATGAGCACAACATGAAAACTTATATCCAAGTATTTACTTTTAATTTAATTCACAATGCAGCATAATGTTTAATGTGTGTTGTGTAAAGCACTACAGATGTTTGTCTTACAAGGCAGAAGGGCAGAACGTTTGATCATCTTATGTATCTAATGCATAGAAAGGAATGATAATTTGTGGAGCTCCCACTACTGTTTTTTATATTCCAGCTGTGTTACGCCTCTTTATACTCTATTGGTGTCTCCGTTTACAGATCTTTTTGATTTATTTGCTTATTATTTTGACTGAATGTTACATTCACAAATCAAATTCTCAAGCGAAAAGCCAAACCTTCCAGTTCTGATTTTCCATATCAAACATTAACTTTCCTCTATAGCTGAATGTACAAACAAAAAAGCTGTTGAAACGTAGTAAGCTTTACAAGATGTTTTTATGAACTAGTTTCTTTTTTACTGCAACCTTTAGTCTCCCTGGCGCGTTTGTAATTGTAGACTCAAGCTGAGAATTGAGACCCAGCTCTCGTGCTTTATGTCTATGTGCAAAGCAAGCAATGCAGAATTCAAAATGTTTAAAAAAAAATCTGCTTTGCAAACTGTTAAAGAGGAAGGAAATGCATCTTATAAGACATAAAGAAGACACTAAATGTGTTTTTGTAAATGACAATGGATGTAAAAACAAATGTTTTATTGACCACATAGAACACATTTATGATGTTTAAAACATTTTTTTACCCATAAATGTTAAAGATCTGTGATGTGACATATACGTTACATTGGGTGTTTATGGTATTTAATTTCTGATATTTCTTAATTTAAAATAAAAAAACTAGACATATTTTCTGCTCACAGAAACACAAATTTGCCTTTTTCTTTGCATCTCCACAACATTTATCAAAAGTGTGACATTAATCATACTGTATAACAATAAATTATTTTTCAGATTTGTTTTTAAGTAACAAAATAATAATAAATCAATAATATATAAAAACAAATGTTTGCATCTCCATAACATATATCAAAATTGTGACTTTAATTTGTTCAGGAAATATGGTCAGAACAAGTTAAATGTAATACAGTACATCCTATCAACGGATTAGAATTGTTAAATGGGTTTAAACTAGTTAGCCTCGTAACAAAAAATAAGCTTTTTGAAATTAGCTACTTTTTCACATTTCTGTTTCCTGTCACAGTCACATGACCACCACACCAGGGTGTTGAGTATGTGTCACTTAGTGATTTAACCCATTGAAGCCTGGAAAGCGGATACGTCGTTTTGTAGTATTTGTATAAGCTCTCAAATACTTTTTGAATTTCATTTCTATCTGCTACAGAGGCTGAAAAATCTGTTATTTAGTAGAAGCGTTGAACCTTCTGTTGAATTTCCAGAAAAACTTCAGGTTTTAGGGGCTTATTTTAAAATCGGAGGTTTTACAGGAAGTTTTTAGGCGTCAATGGGTTAATGAGTTGAGGTGAAGCATAAAGCTGAATATGGGAGATTCTAGAACATTTAAAGTGTTTGTTACACCCGTGTCACCCTGGGTTCTTATGGGTTAATCAATGTGTTTTGAAAAAAAAAAAATGATTGGGCTCAAAAACTTGCAAAGATTTTATTGGTACCGCACTGCGTCAGAGGTCAGCAGCATCATGTTCACACGTTCCTCCGAGTGTAACACATCGACTCATTACTCAACGAGCATGTGCGTCTAAGTTGACTCACTCACTCACACACTGAGTGACAACTGCGTCTGAGTCATGTACACACTTCCTGTGACCCCCGCTGCGACCAAATATGCACCCAGCGTGTCGGGACACAGGTGACACTGCCAACACCCCCCTCCCGACTCTGAGACAATGTATGACAACACTTCGTCCTGCCGCCAGCCCGCTGTGGTGGCACGCCGCCTGCACGTGTCCCTTCACCTGCCCGTGCCCCATCCTGGGACCGTCAGTGTCACCGCATCATGCCATGTGTTCAAACTCCCTCCATGATGTGTCCTTCTGGGGAGGAGAGGGAGTAACACAAGGTGACTGTTGATATTAGGATGTAGCATTTGCTACGCTGGGGCGCCTCCCTCATTGGTATTTCATGTAGAGCGCCGTCGCATTCGTCACGTTTCATAAACTTCCTTATTATTCACTGGCGGGGAGTAATTTTGCTCTGCCGCTCGCAGTTGTGAAAGTGAGATAGCGGGAGAGAGAGGGAGGGATGACACTCTGAAATCCTTCTAATAATCATTTTCTCTCTTCCTCATACATGGACTTGTTTATCAGAAGAGCAGGTGGTTGAGTGCCACTCACCTCCCACCGCAGCCCAAACACGGGCGCACTTCTGCGAATCCTAGGGGTGATCATCTGTGAATCCCCACCCAGTTGCAGTACCTCCACCCAGGGTCTTGGGATAATCAGCAGGCTTTCTGGAGCTTAGGCAAACAGAGTTGTCAGAGGAGTGACACATACAGTCATGCCTAAGGGAAACGTGGACTTGCAGAGGAGAAAAGTAATTCATCAGTGGGTTCATGAACCAAGCAGTATCCCTCAGGTCCAATGGTGCTCTGCGAGCCACAAGGAGCCGAGGATTTGCTCCCGCCGATGCTTATGGCACCGATGAATTGCTTAAGTGCACACCATATGCAGCAGGCAGCTCTCCACGCACACGTCCTTGTATATCTTTGTTTAGTTGCCGAACGTGCCCATAAAGCCCAGCATAGCAGTGAGGATTTTACTCCAAGCAGGTGGCCATGTTGTACTCGGCCAGAAAGCATAAAAAACAGCCTGCCCCCAGCAGCTGCCTGGCCATAAAACACATTTATACCATGATGTCCATGTCCGTCCCTAAAGTGTGCTTCAGGCTAGGGGGCCAAAAAAGTGGAACCTGGTATATGAGATGAACCTGAGTCAACTCCACAGCAGAAAAACAACAAACTTTGACCTTTGTAGCAGAAAGAGTTGTTTTTCTTGTTCGACCTGAAGCAGTGAAAGTTCACTCCATATACAGTATAGAAGTATGCCGTCAGAAAAAGTAGTCTTCAAACTTTCTGTGTGACTTTTCAGAGGGTTTCTTTGTTCCTGGACCCCGGGCCTCCTCCCTTTTTTACTCTGTTCTCGAGTAAAGTGCCAGTGAAGTTGTCCCTAAGGCGGCGGACGCGCTGGAGCATTAAGTGTGCCACAAGGTGGACTGGCGTATTAATGGAGTCCGGTTAGAGCGGCTGACCTGTGAAGCAGTACGGTCAGCTGCTAGGTGAGCACGCCTCTGCTGTAAATCCCAAACAGGCGTCCCCTGTCTCTCCCTCTTTCTCTTCTCCGTCACGCCTATCAACCACCACTTCCCCTCTATTCTGCAGCCCCCGCGCCGTCGCTAACGGAATGTCAAGTCAAGCTTTGTTACCGAGGGCTGACAGAGTGGTCAATGGGGTTTGGATGTTCCAGGTTAGGGCTGTAATTGCCACAGTTTTCACCCTCCTTTCAGCATGTAATGACAAATAAAGGATAATTTTAGTTTTAAGGATTACATTTGTGTTCCCAGGCGGAGTCGGGATGCCGCTGTGTTAGATTTATGACCAACATGAAGCCGGTGACTAATGTTATAGCCTGCTGGGATGCTGTGATCTCTCTGTACCTTGGATTTGTGGCCCTGAGAGTTTTTAACCTTTAAACAGCCAGTTTTCATCCTGAGAGCATTTGAGGCGAAAGGAAAAGACCCCGTACTGCACAATTACATGATTTTACCACACTAATTAATGTTTACTAAAATGCTAAGAGCTAATCAACACATGTTAAGCAGAATCCCTCCACAGTAAGAGCGATAGCTTGTGATGGGGCACATGATCACACAGAATAAGCGTGTAAATACGTCTTTATAGTTCTGTCACGATCTCTTCTTGACAGACAGTCTCAGGTCACCTCTATACATGTTATGTATCAGTCCCCATGCCCATGTCTAAACCCACCTTGCAGAATTTGCTTTCAATAATGTATAAAAGAGGGCACAGACTTTGCATGTATTGTCAGTAGGAGGACATGATCCCTGACACCTGGAGCCTGCACAGGGCTCATACTGAATGATAATGGCCTCCCCCTCTTTTGATGAATTATTAAATTCAAATTGTTTTGCAAACAAAACATATTTGTTAACACAATGAAATCTGGGGTGAAAGCTGGAGCTTTATCAATATTTAATTTTCACTGTAGACAACAATATAGCCTTTGGCCAGTTTCTGGTACATAATTAATGAAAGGGCAATAGAACTAACAATACATATAAAACAACTTGTGTTGTCATATCAGCACAGGTTTTAACACTGAAAACATGCATCGCCGCTTTGATAGCATTTACGCTGATGACTTACAAAACATACACTTTTGAAATGACAGAATTCTGGAAAAATGTATTAGCACTCCACTGAGGCATTAATATTCATGGCCCCATTGTCATCATTCACTCTAAACTGTCTATTGTTCTATTATTTATCTCACGGTGATCTCTCCATATTTAGCCTTTTTGATTGATTGGATATCAATGTCAGGCTGCAGTTATGGAGATATGCCTGTGATTGGGCTGATTAACATTTGATTCCTGTTGAAAGGTATCCCCTCCTCCTCTTTTTTTTTGCTCTCTTTCCTTCTGTCTGTGGCATCCGACCGAGTGGACGGGAAGTCGGCACAGTGAATATCAAGTGGCTGATTGGGGCTGTCACTGAGGACCCCGGTGGACCCCGGTTGCCAGATGTGCTTGTCCATTGGTGTCAGCTGCAGGATTCGTCTCTTGGGTTTGCAAGGGTTTGTCGGGGTGGACAGACGGTGCGGAGGAGGTTGCCGAGCGGAGTGCTGTCCCTCACTAGGGCCTGCCACTCATACTGTCTTTTTCTCTATTCATCACTGTCAGCAGACTGCTGATGCTGGAGTCTGATGACTATACCTATCCTGTGGTGGCATCCCTCATGCCACATGTTCTGCCAAATGTAAATCTCCCATAACACATGCCTTTGACTGACATTCTTTGACGAATTATTTTGCAATGATGCCGCAAACATTGGCTCAGCGTGCCGCTAAGATGTGTCCCTTATGTATACATCCCTTAGGAGCACTCAGGTCGATAAATGCATAGAGCTCAGGAATTAAAAGGAAGGACATATTTTGTGCTATTGATTGTGTTTGTTGCAGGGTTCTATTCAAATGTGACGCAGTGTGAGAGACATACATAATAAGATATAGTCCTTAGGGGGGGGGGCGGGGGAGGGGGGGGGGTTGAAGGTTGGAGCCTTGAGCTTTTTTTTCCCACTTTACTTTGTCCTATACCTCTGCTTTACCTGTGGGTAATGAATAGAAGCTGCTCTGTTATGAAGTGAGGAGGAGCAGTTTGCCGCTGCATTTGAGGGGCACCTTCCTACATTTGGTTGTGTGTTTCAGACCTTGGAGAGCTCATTTAAACCCTACTTTATTGTTTCCAGCAGCACCACTCAGGAGTACTGAGGTGGTGCTTGTTGCTATGGAGGACACAAGAAAGTGACGTGGTTGTGCTGACTGGATATGGAGGGGGAATATACGTGTGCAGTATTGAAGGAGTGCGTGGTGTCTGTGTTTATGTACATGTTTGGTGAAGGTGTCTGTGTTAAGTGTGTGCTCTATGTGTTAAATCATCTCTGCACCAAGGTTCGTGCATTCAGTGTGTGTTGTGTGTGTGTTTTGAGGCAGCCAGCAGAGCGGGGGGAACATCTGCACACAGTGGCACAGGCCTTCTGCCTTTACACACGGCTCCTGCCGAGCAACGCTTCACGGCCTAGCAGGCTGTGACCTCCCAGAGGCTCCAGGGGAGCTCTTCCTCTTAAAAGCCAGCTGTGCCTCATACTTTCTGCCCGCCAAATATTCCACAGTCCAGCTGTTCACCTGAGAAGCATGGAGCACAGCCCTCTCACTTCCTCCCTTTTATATTTTTGGAGAGCCATTGTGCAGGTTTAAGAGAGCATGGAGTACAGCACCTGTGATGCCTTTGTTGTTATTGCCAAAGCTACAAAGTTGCCTTCTCACTTTGTCTTCAAAGCTGTACAGTTTAGTTTTTTCTGATATGATATGTGCCATTGGATTAAAATGTCTGTACATTAAACTAGCAGTGAACAACTATTTAACATGGAAAGATACGGTACAGTCATGGCGTCTGTGACCAGAGAATGAAGTCACACTCTGATCTTGTTGACAACAAACAACAACAAATTGTTGTGGTAGCTGGTCCAGCTGTGCATGCATGTTAGTGCATGTGTGAATCCAACCTGGTCTCACAGGAATCCGTGAAATAGCCACGGATTTGCTTAACTCAAAATCCGTGGAATAGCCACGGAATCACTCAAATTTCCGTGAAACTGACACGGAATTCGCTACAATGCAAGTTAATGACAATCATATCCCGTGGCTATTCCAACATACAAAGTGATTATGTACATTCACTGAGTGAATATTTAGAAAATAAAACATACATTCTTGCTAGAAATGTGATCAAAATCCATTTTTATGCAGAAACTAAGTCAAATATTGATTTTTTTCACAAAAAATGAGAGAACTGTCCGCCATGTTTTTTGTTCTGACCGCCGGGACCTTGAAAGTCACGTGACTTGGAACACCAATAACCACGGGATATGACTGTCATTAACTTGCATTGTAGCGAAATCCGTGTCAGTTTCACGGAAATTTGAGTGATTCTGTGGCTATTCCACGGATTTTGAGTTAAGCGAATCCGTGGCTATTTCACAGATTCCTGTGAGACCAGGTTTCCTGCATGTGCCCCACATGTTGCCGCTCTGAACTGCTCTAATACAGCAGTTAGCGCTGATAACGCCTTCCCAACCGGAATCGCAACTGTTAGCTTTGTCCCCACTGTTCCCGTTCGCGGTGGCGTTAGCACCGTTAGCATAGCCGCCAGCTCAGCCACGGCCATGTTTTGAGCCGTGTGCAGCCAATCGATATGCTCTGAACTCCGTGCACAGCCACTTTAAACACATCCTCACATTTCTTTTGATAAAGAACAAGATGTAGAATAGTTTCTTCCTCCTCATGGGTTTTCACTCTTTTAGCAGTGCATGACCTCAGTTTAATATTTGAATGTTTAATCACTCTGTCTGGAGGATAGTCGAGTCCACTTTTCTATTTTACAGCTCTTTATCTGTTTTTCTTTTTTTAAAGTCACTCTGTTTGAGATTTAAACACAAATAGATTATCTTTTAAAAGGCTTTCCATATTCTTAATCAGATGGATGTGTTTGCGCATGTGACGGAGAGAGTAAATGAATAACGAGTGCATGCCAGGTAACACTTTGATGTTCTTCAGAGACACATTAAAAGGATGGGGCAATAACATTTAGCAGCAGATAACAAAATGAAAGAAAGTCTCAGCAATACTAGAAGTATCATTTGCTGAAGGTCCTCTTGTTGCACAAAGTGTCTTGGCTGAATCGTATTATTTGTGTCCTTCAGTCACATCTGTGTTAGTGTCTCACTTCAGTGAATAAAGCTAATTCTCATGATTGATTTTTATTTTTCATCCACAAGAGGATTGCATGATATGTTCATTTGCGGTCATGTTCCGGTGTCTTGTAAATAATCCATCAAGGCTTTTAACGATGCCAATCATTTTGATGATGCGAATCAATGTGATGAATGAGACATATTTGCAGTTGAAAAAAACACTTTACATGACGTCTGTTTACTGATGTGGGTTTATTTGCACAATTTCTTAAAAAGAAAAAAATAATAATGGTAAAAGCTGAATTCCATGATGAGATATTCACATTTAAATATACAACAAACACTCTTCCATTGAAACTGCTGGCATGAAATGTTAGCAGATTAAATATCCACATATCCAAGATTGCATTTTTATGTGGTATGTATCTAGAGCATGTGTGCAGTATGTATATGCAAATATGCACTCTTGTCCATGTTTATGCATATAATGGATATGTACATGAAAATATGTGTGTTTTATCATGGTTTTACTATTATTTCAACGATCTGTGATTTTGTGTTTTAATAGGTACCTTATTGTATGTTTTAAATGTCTTCTGAGGCACTTTCTATTTGGAAAAAATGATAAAAATGTATTATTATTATTATTATTATTATTATTATGTGGTGGTAGTAGTAGTATAGATAAACCCTTGCAAGACAATAGTCCCTGGTTTTGAGGACAGAATCATTATAGCGTTCAAATATTTCCTGACTATTTCAAGTAACAAGTAATAGTATTTCCACAATGGATACTGTACAGTAAAGACATTTAGTAATGCAGCTGTGGAATTTAACAGAAATTTGAAGAAATCGAGTGTGTCAAGTGTCTCCTTCAAAAATGCCTATAGGGCAATATGCACTAATATGTCAGTCATGAAACAGAGTCAGGACTGTGGGACATGGTAAAAATTTTGTTATAACAAGGTGCTGCTGGCTCTGTCTGTGAAGTAAAGCACATAAAAAGTGAGGAATAAGCACATGCACCGGTCTGATATATGTCTACAGCAGAGCAATTATAGGCCCAATGGGCGAAATGGGTGACATGCTTCTAGATTGACTAACTGCGTAGGATGTGCAGTACAGTACCTTCTGGATCTACTGCAAATGAACTGGGCTATAAAGGGCAGAAAGAACAAACTGTAGCTTTAGAGTTCTTATATTTCCGACATCTGTGTTATGTTTGAGAGCAAACCAGAGAAGTGACATTGACTGAGCTGATAGATAAACAATATGAATTAAGAAACAGACCTTGAAAGCAACCTGGTCTCACAGATATCCGTGGAATAGCCACGGAATCGCTCAAATTTCCGTGAAACTGACACGGATTTCACTACAATGCAGGTTAATGACAGTCATATTTTTCTGGCGAGATCTTCACCACAAAGTGATTATGTACATTCACTGAGTGAATATTTAGAAAATAAAACATATATTTCCGGCTAGAAATGTGATCAAAATGCATTTTTATGCAGAAACTAAGTCAAAATATTGATTTTTCACTAAAAATGAGAGAACTGTCCGCCATGTTTTTTGTTCTGACCGCCGGGACCTTAAAAGTCACGTGACTTGGAACAAACCAATAGCGACGGGATATGACTGTCATTAACTTGCATTGTAGCGAAATCCGTGTCAGTTTCACGGAAATTTGAGCGATTCCGTGGCTATTCCACGGATTTTGAGTTAAGCGAAATCCGTGGCTATTTCACGGATTTCTGTGAGACCAGGTTGCTTGAAAGAGAAGAGAATTGGCTTCACGTGCTACAGTATTTTTCCTTTTTTACAGGCTTTATATGTATTTTTCTCTTTCTTTCTTGCTTCTTACTCTGATGAGCTTATTAGGATGAAGCAATGACTTCAAATGCTCAATCAGAAATTAAGCAGTGTAATGAAGCAAGACTGGGGTCAGTAGGACTGAGAGGTTAGCAGCTACCTGAGCAGTCAGCTCAACCGTGACACCTCACTTTCATCTCAGAGTGAAGGGACGCTGAAAGTGAGCGAATAACCCCACAGTTCTCCACGAGATGGGAAGTTAAGACTTCCAACCTCACAGTGATTGATGACTTACATGGCAATGATATATTGAGTGCCCCCATCCCTGTCCTATAATTTATGAGCAAGCTCGTTTAATTTATCCGTGTCTTAATTTGGCCCGTATATATACCCATGACGTATGAACGTGTTCGGCAATTGATGGCTTACACTGTCTAGCAGCAGTGGCTGACTGAGACTAACATGTCCTTTGGCATTGACACCTTAACCGTCATCTGTCCAATCTACATGACCTGACAATTAAGCTAATAAGTGAAAATGGCACCTTCCCAATGCAATTTTAATGAGCACCATGTTGAGTTGAGGAATCTGTTCACGAGGAATTGTTAATGGGCTGCTTCTGATTCTCAGCACTCTGGGAGACTTGGTAAATGCACTTGAACTAAAGTCTCATGATAATTGGTCCACGGTTCGTCTTTGAACCAAGCCTAATTGTGCTCCTTCAATGTCAGTCAAAGTTTTGCTGTGAATTTTTAAGGTTTACACACTTTAACAGGTCTGTTGGTGGTATAACCTTCATTCAAGTACAAATGCTTTGGCCGCCTTGGTGATCTCTACCACCAAACACACAAACCGTCCAAGGTATATATATATATATATGATAGTAACAATATTGCAGTTATGATGTCGTATTTAACTACTCCTTACTGCAATAGCAAGCATGGTTGAAGAGTGGTATGTCAACATTAACAGGGCTCTACAGTGTCAGTATTCCACTCATATTTGTCCCTAAAAATAGTTGGAAAAAGCATTTACGAGCACAGTGTGGGATTATGACCTACAGTAATCCTTCCTAACGCACCTTGTGGTCCCTCCAACTCACTCCCCACTGCTGGAAAACTAATTTGCCAGGAAGAGAGCGGACAGCAGCTACAAAGATGGAATTAGCAAGCAAATTATCTAACTAACTAGCCAAAGGGCTACTTTTTTAACCATTCTAACATGAAAGCATGGTGGAAATATCAATTTTTACTCTCTGGAGGGGCAGTAGGGAGTTCTAGCTGGATAATCCTTGTCTAATTTGTGATCTAATTAATTTATAAATGAAGCCATCAATTTTGTCATACAGAAATGGGTGTGGTTTCATCTAAAGTGGGCTGGGAAAAAAATTGAGGCATGCATTTTCAGTATAATACATTACAGTTATACATTGACGATAATAAACTTGCTCCTAACTTTCTTTTTGCACACGTTTTCGAGGACCTTGGAAAAAAAGGTATTGCAGACCCTGGATTAACTCTCAGAGAAAAAGAGCTGAGGCGCTTCAGTACATTACACCACCAAGGCCACAAACGCCGTCATTTAGTAAGAAAAAGGAGTTGAGGACAAGATGTCGGAGTCTCATTCCCTTCAGCAGCTGACGACTGATCACATTGTTCGTTCAGGTTGCTGTAATTAACCAGAGCTTCAAATCATAATGTCAGGAAAATGCAACTAATTACTAGTTTTCACTAGTTGGGAAAAGTCAAGGCAAGAAGCAGCCCAATCATTTGCGAAAAGAAAACCAAAGAAAAGCAAAGCAGCAAAACCAAAAACTTTGTGGAAGCTAATCCAATTAAGAATTAAGTATAAAGAACAAACACCAAGCTGAAGTTAGTTTTATAGTTAGCAGCCAGAAGCTTGTTTAATCCAATACGGTCTGTTTGAAGCTAAAGTTGGTGTAAAGTAGGGGTCTTATTTAAGAGTCACTGTGTCAGTGACTCTAAATCCACCATTTATATAAGGCACAGACACTGGCTTCATATAGGGATTGGCTAGTATACAATATTATACACTGTGTATGTGTCAGGTTGGCAGATCAATACTCAGCCCTCCTGTCCACGTGTCAAACCCAGTGTCCAGGAGATGCTGTTGAATTGCACAAGGTGTCATATTGCCCCTGTAAGAATACCCTGGAGTATGATATAATTTTAAAGCAATATGGTCCACTCCAATCTGTGAGTATGTGTACTTGATTTTACAAGAGGTACAGTTTTCCTCGACAACCTTAATCTGCTGCCATAGTAAGCTGGGGGCTTTGCATTGTTGCCACACTTGGAAGTTTGTGAGGCTGCCATTGTATGTAAAGGCTCACTAATAGACCCCAGTGGGGCATCATTCCTATTCCACTCATGATGAAGACATTCTCTCTCTCTCTCTCTCTCGTTCTATTTCTCTGTTTCTTTCCTTCTCCCTCCGTCGCTTCCTCTTCCCTCTTTTTCACTTCTCTCACTGTCTCTCTCTCTCTCTCTCTCTCTCTCTCAGACTTGATATTTTTCTCTTGGCTCTTCTCTGCTCTGCCTGTGGGCCTGTGAAATGTCTCTGTCTGAGGAGAAGGCCCCCTCGTCCCTCTGGAAGCCATTAGAGAACCTTTATGAATATGTGCTGAAAGGGCGCTTTTTTTCCGGGGTGGGGACAGAGTGGGTGGGTTGTTGAGGGGGATTAATGTGCAACACTATCATTTGCCTTGAATGCTCTTGTGAACCACCTATGAATGTTGGATTTCCGTTTGTCTTTTCAGCGACAGGATGCTCCTCCCCAAGTGCAACACTAACAGCTATCTATCTATCTATCTATCTATCTATCTATCTATCTATCTACCTATCTACCTATCTATCTATCTATCTATCTATCTATCTATCTATCTATCTATCTATCTATCTACACTGCAAAAAAGCCAACTTGTATTTTTTGGCCTAAAACAGTGATTTAATTTGGTCAAACTTGGAAATATAAATTACTGACATTTAGGGCAATAATGTAAGTTAGCACAACAAAGGAAGCCAGTTGTCTGCTCAAAAACAAGTTTGTGAGTTGTTGTTACTTATATCTTTAAGTTGGGGTTCAAAACAAGGGACAATAGTTCTGCTAACTCTTATTCCTTTGTTGTGAAATTCTGTCATTAGCGAAAGCTAGCGGCTAACTGATGCTAGCGGCTAAAGGATGCTAGCGGCTAAAGGATGCTAGCGGCGCTGCTTGTTACAGCTACAAGAGTAGCCATTAGCGGATCAATGCTAACTCAAAATTGTGGTCGCAACATTAGCTGACATAGAGTTGAGCAAAAGTCAAACTTAAAATATTTAGTTTAATTGTCCAACGTAAAATTGTATCGAAGTTTGTTGCCTTGAAATTTTGAGTTCACCCAACTTTTCTCTTTTTTTGCAGTGTATCTATCTATCTATCTATCTATCTATCTATCTATCTATCTAAGTGCTGCTTGTGTTTAAGTATAGTGCCTGTATGGGTGTTTTTTCTTTCCATTAAAGTGAACCTGTATTGCCTAAAAATACTGTTAAAATTGCTGGCCTTCACAGGCAATGGTTCCCCTTTTCCCAATATCTTCCTTCCATATCTACTTTTTCCTGCTTTTACATCCAACTTTCTTATTCGGAGATGGTAGTAAGTGTAACTTGGGGCACAAACGTAAGGAGTGCATTGTGTTGGTAAGTGCCGCTCAATAAAAGGGCATTTTTAGATGCAACAGGGCTCAATTTTCATGGCTTTTATGCATTCTGTCCCCATGAAATAAATATCACATATTTTAAAAGCTTGTACGTAAAAATTCAGCCATAGTTAAATATTCAAGATGCTCTTGAAGAGATAGTGGCCAGGATGTACTAAGTGCACCACTTTACTTGTGGCATCTAGCCTTAAATCTGATTGGTTTGACTATGTTCTTCTACTGGTAAGCCTGTGGCGGTTTGTGTCTGTATGTAAACAGAGGTGCTTTTAGCAAGATCAACCCACCGTGGGGTCTTCCCCCCTCTTGTTGATCTGTGCTGTGTGGTAACAAGATCTTATCTCGAGCAGCTGCGAATGCAGGCTTTAAAACGAGAGAATGAAAGTGGAAGGTGCAGGCGGTGGCTGCCCTCTGCTTCTTTAGCTCATTAATTGCGGAAAGGGCAACTGTTTTGAGTTCTACCTGATGGTTTGGAGTGCAGGCCTGTCCGGGTCAGGAAAGAGCTCCAGCGCTCATGAATCATGCTGCTGGGGAATAGGAGCCCAGCTGAGGTCCACGGGAGGGGGGGTAAGCATTGCCACAGAGGCCTCATCCACAGCTCCAGAGGTGCTTTGGAGGTTCTGCAGGCTCAAACAATCAATCAGAGACCATTCTATCATAATTACACCCAGGGAGTCATAGCGCTGTGCTGTCCACACCTTGCAGCACATGGCCCTTCCCTCCATCCCTCCCTCCACCTCTTTTATCAACCAGTTAGTCTGACGCTCTTTTCTATTCCCTGCAGCACCTCCATCATCATCATCTTCTTTCCTATTCTGTCTCCTTTTCCCTGTCTCCGCTTCTTGCCTTTATCTCTGGTCCTCCATTTGGTCTCCATTTTGATCTCACTGGCAGTAATCTCTGTTGCTGGGTGCAGACTTTGCTCACAAAAAAACAAAAAAACAAAAAAAACGTGCACACTTTTAGACAAATGAACATGCAGCATGTTGCAGATTGTGGTGAGAGGATAGATGGGAGGTGGACTGATGGTGTCTGTGGGGGAGAGAGAGGGGTATGTAGGGCACAGTGTGTGGATAAAGTAATGATTTCTCCTTCACACCTCCCTTGCTAATTAGTGCAGGCTGCCTGCTGCCTTGAAGGGGGCGGTGTCTAGGGAGCCCTGCTATTTGTCTTGAAGAATTACCGACATGGAATTCACGTCACTCCTTAATCCCACAGATACTGGATGGAATTCAGCATTTACCTGACTGCAGCCACCTGTCAATTCTATTTAATGATCGTAATGATAATTTTTTAGCCTCCTCTCTTCTCTGCAGTCACGCAACAGGGTTGTGGCATAAGCTGCAGCCCACTTCATTCCTTCCCCTAGGAGCCTTTCGGTGCAGACTATTTGTGTCTCCATGCCGCAGCATCTTACACACAGATGCGTCCACCATATTCCCCCATCATCTCGTATTTGTTCCCGCAGTATCTCTCCACACTTCATCGCAACTGTTGTTTCTCCGCCCCCATACATTTGGAGAGCTGTCAGCAGAGTAGTGACATCACTTGTGCCCATGTGTCAAGTTACAGGACTGCTAGCAACAGTGTGTTAATATGGCATACATTTCAAATCAATCTATGTAATAACCTCAGCCAACAAGCCACACAGAATTATAAAAACAGGTCTCCAGATGTTGAGCTATTACGTGCACGTTTTCCTATTATTTTGTGGAAGTAAATTCTGGAGAAAAAAATCTGAAGGCTGGGGAAATACTTTAGATTTGTAGCGTGTTGCTGCCGGAGCAAGGAAAAACCGAGGTGGGTGTGTAGCATCTTAAAGATATATGTGATAGGTGTTTGTGTGGGAATCCCATTAACATTATTTAGCCTGAGGTGGATCTCATCTCCATAGCAGCTGCATCTGACAAGCCTGCCATGGCACGACAAAGAAGCCAATCATTAATGTCAGCCAGAAGAAAAAAAAAGTATTATGTTTCCCTGGAAGTAGTACTCAGTAATGATGTCCATTTCCCTGCATTCTGTACTTTTCCCTACTGGGCTAATAAGATGAAACTTTAATGATCTCACTGTGTACATTGTTTTTGTTCTCTGGCTTTACTACATGGCGGTACGACAAAGCAAAGAAAAACGTAATTCAAAGAAGAAAGTAAAGGTTTGATACAAAAATAAAACAATAACAATTTCTCTCTCTGGAATATGTGAAAATGAGAGCACTTTGTTCAATTATTTTATTATTTCGATCCCTTTATAATATCTCTGCAATGTCTTAGAACATACGTTTTAACATTTAGTGACTTAAGGAAATTTACATATAAAATGGTAAAAAATGTTATTTTCGACTCAGTGTTGTCTTCTTTTACTTGCTACATCAAAAATATATTCTTTTGTAGCCACATCACAGTAAATACATAATGTATGTTTCTGTGTTTAAACACTGACTTGCCAGTTAACAAATGTCGTTGTTTCAGTCTGAAGCAAACGATGCACGAGTGAAAGTTATAAATGTTCTTCAGTGTTGTTCAAACAGTTTTAGTGAGTGTGTTGATGCAACTTAATGGTCATTTTGTGGTGCTGGTTAATTATATTGCATTATACTGGGAGGTGTTTCTAACATTTTGTCCACTTCATTTACATCAGCAAGGGTACACTCAATGCTATATATGAAGACCTCCCAGCAGTAAAATAAAACGATGCCTCAATACACAGTCTTCATAAAGACAAAAAACATAGGGATCAAAAACTTTTCAAAAACATTTTCATGAAAAACACAATGTATTCTCACGTACAAGTTCATATGATTTCCTCCGAAAAGTAGTGCAGGTGAATTCTTCTGATATCCTACGAAACTGCATTGTATAAATTGTGAAACAGAGCTTTTTCCCGACAAGATCTCCAACCTGAATGACAGAATAGACTGTTTGTCAATTCCATCCATAATGACATGACCGTCCAAATGAGAGTTTGGAGGCTCACGGTTCCACATCGTGTTCTTAGCATTGCACACATATACACTACTGGTCAAAAGTTTGGACACACACCTTCTCATTCAATGCGTTTTTCTTTATTTTCATGACTATTTACATTGTAGATTCTCACTGAAGGCATCAAAACTATAAATGAACACATATGGAATTATGTACTTAAAAAAAAAGTGTGAAATAATTGAAAACATGTCTTGTATTTTAGATTCCTCAAAGTAACCACCCTTTGCTTACTAGAATATAAGACATGTTTTCAGTTATTTCACACTTTTTTGTTAAGTACATAATCCCACATGTGTTCATTAATAGTTTTGATGAATTTACAATGTCAATAGTCATGAAAATAAAGGAAACGCATTGAATGAGAAGGTGTGTCCAAACTTTTGGCCTGTACTGTACGTACGGTTCGCGGATGTAAAAAAAAAAAAAAAAGGCTGCAGTTTTGATTTCTACAAAAGCACTGACCAAGGTTTAGGGCCCAAAAACCTTCTTGCAAGTCGTTATAAAAGACAGTTTAAACAGTAAATAAATGTTCCTAAATGGCGTAAGTGAAGTAGTTACGAGGACGGAAGTTTGAGCCACGGAAGTTACTTACGGCAGACACTGCTATTTTTTTTAACACACCCCTTTCAACTAATTGCCCAATTGCACAGCCTTAAGAGCTGCATATCACAAATGCTGGGTCTTGTTGTTTTTCTGAGAATCTACTGCACCTACTGGTACCTTGTTAGCCATGTAGCAATAAAAAATATACTAAAAACCGGGTAATGCTTTAAATTAAGGTCCTTGTAATAACTATTAATTAACAAGTAATAAGGCATTGTTCTCGCTTTAGATCCCTTTAGCTGCATAAAGCATAGTTAACTGTTAACAAGTGCATAGTTAACTTATAATAGATGAGCAATAAAGTATATTTTAATGTCAATAAGCAAACAAAAGATTAATAAAGGCATGGCAAAGACATAATGGGTGGGTTATGGGTGTTTGTAATGCTATTATGAAGAATTATAAGATACTCATGAGGCTTTTATTAATGTTCTTATTATACATCTCTTATAGCCTGCTATTATCTGTATTATAATGCCATTATTAACACTTATATAGGCTTATAAACACACAGTAATGTTAATAAGCATCTTGTAAGGACTTACAAGGGCCTTATTACTTGTTAATTAATGGTTATTACAAGGACCTTAATATAAAGCGTTACCGAAAACCTGGATTAATCTGGTTAGTCACATTGGACTATTTGTCTATAATATTGAACACTACTGTATATCGAACTTGATACCATGAGGCCTATCTTTTTAAAGAATTTGAAAATGTCTGTGACAGGTGTCAGGACATAAAACCAATGATCTGTTGATCGTAACCAGTCAAAAAAAAAAAAGATAAATTGAAAACTGAATTGAATTATGACCTTGAAATTGAAAGTCTAATTGAAATGTGAACTGTGACACCCCTAGTATAGCGAGTTATCTTGAAACTATTCCTGAAATATAGTTATTTTGCTAGTTCAGGGTGTACGTCCTGCCCAGAAGTTCTTCAAGTAACGGTGATGAGATTTGTTTCACAGTTGGCTTTCACAGTTGGCAGAGCGCTAATCAATCTTGAACACTCTCAGTGGAATATTACACCCCCCCATCAGGACTCCCTCGAACGACAGAGCAGTAACACACGGCAGTAACAGCAGATTCTGTCGCTGCCTGAGCGAACAAATAGCACAGCTGCATTATCAACTAATTGCACCAGATTACCATCAACAAACTAGTGGCATAAGTCTTCCTCTTGTTGACTCTTTCTAAATAGGATCAAAGACTGGGGTTGTTTTGTGTTTGTACGGATGTCAGCTTGGATTTAAAATGTCAGCACATGTCGGGTAAACTATCATGAATAGTTAATGTGCTTATATACAGCAGTAGTTCTCAAGCTTTTTGAGTCGCGACCCCCAATTTAACATGCATGTTGTCCGCGACCCCCGCTCACTGAACAGAATCTCACACGCACAGTTCAGATCACCCAAAAAAAGAAACAAAATGACCAAAAAAAGGAAACAAAATGACCAAAAAAGACACAAATTGACCACAAAATGATCAAAAAAGACACAAAATGACCAAAAGAGACACAAAATGACCAGAAAAGACACAAAATTACCAAAAAGACACAAAATAACTAAAAAAGACACAAAATTACCAAGAAAAGGAAACAAAATGATCAAAAAAGACACAAATTGACCACAACATGATCAAAAAAGACACAAAATGACCAAAAGAGACACAAAATGATCAGAAAAGACACAAGATTACCAAAAAGACACAACATGACCAGAAAAGACACAACATTACCAAAAAGACACAAAATGACTAAAAAAGACACAAAATTACCAAGAAAAGGAAGCAAAATAACCAAAAAAGACACAAATTGACCACAAAATGATCAAAAAAGACACAAAATTACCAAAAAGGCACAAAATGACTAAAAAAGACACAAAATTACCAAGAAAAGGAAACAAAATGACCAAAAAAAGACACAAAATGATCGAAAAAGACACAAAATGAACAAATAACACACAAAATGACAAAAAAACACACAAAATTACCCCAAAAAAAGACATTAAATGACCAAAAAGACTAAAACACTTTAACACATGAACACTTTAACACAGTGGAGACAGAGCTGACTTCCAAAATGATTTGGCGACCCCCAGAAATCATCTCCCCAATTGGGGTCCCGACCCCAAGGTTGAGAATAGCTGATATACAGGAATATATGCACACAGGAGTTGTGCCATGCCTGCCTCCAAAAAGTTTCTCTGTTTCCACACTGTACAAAGATAAGGGCGGTGTGTTTCCACAGAGGGCGTGCCGTCAAGTGTACGGTCTGTACTGCAGGAGTGATGCAGCTGAGTATAAATGCCCCGGTGCCAGTGCCACATGAAATGGATGACACAGGCCTGGGCTAAGAGGCTTTGCCAAAGCTGTGGCTTACCAGTCTCACAGGTGTAAATGTGCACTCCGTCTGCCACCCTCACTGAGAAGATTGGGCAACACACTCACTTTCAACAGCCCAGTGTTTGGCACGAAAGTTACCACCTCCAGCCCATGATTTCCTTTTCTTAGTTGTTGGGAGAGCTGTACCCATCTCAGTGACAGACATGGCAGGAGAGGCTGGTGGCAATCATCCCTGAGTGGGTCCGCAAGTTAGTCTGATGCTATGTAACGAGTGAGGAGAGTTATTCCTGTTTTTCCATTTATTTTTTTTATTTTTTTTTAATAGTAGCTCTGACTGTGAGAAAAGGGGGAGAGGAGATTTGTTCCTGTGCCCATGGTAACACTACAATGAACGATTCCTTGGAGATTATCTTTAAAAAAGAGAGAGAGAGAGAGGAAAAAAAGCAAAAGATAGCTGGGAGGATTTATGATCACTTTGGGTTCTGTAGAGTTTCTGATTTGGGGTTTGAAAGGAATCAAACATGGACCATAATCTTAATTTTCCTTTGGTCATATAAAACAGTGATTCCCAAACAAGGATACTTGTGCCCTGAGGGGTGCTTCTTCTGCTGCCAGGGGGTACTTGGAAAGATTATGAAGCAGCTCAAGTAATTTGAAAAATAGAAATTATGATTTGATTAATAATCAGGTGTAACACCTGTTGGAGATGTGTAAGAGTGCATGAAAACTAGCGAATTGTGATGAATAAATTGGAGAAATTAACAACAGCATTGTGACCCCAAATGTGACATGAAATGCATGCATTATATTCTAATCTTTAATCTCACTGTCCATTTCAATGCATTCACCTTCAATTTAACCCATTGACGCCTAAAACTGCCTGTAAAACTCTGGGCGATTTTAAAATAAGCCCCTAAAACCTGAAGTTTTTCTGCAAATTCAACAGAAGTGTCAACGCTTCCTACTAAATAATAGATTTTTCAGCCTCTGTAGCAGATAGAAATGAAATTCAAAAAGTATTTAAGAGCTTATACAAATACTACAAAACGATGTATCCGCTTTCCAGGCTTCAATGGGTTAATACACTACTTGGCTATTGCTCCAAACTGTATTGCTTTAATGGCAACTCTGTCATTAGTGTAAGTTCTTCTAGGTTAAGTTAGTGGTTTTGTGCAGCCTTTAAATCATATACTGGCTCTCTAAATTGGCACTCTGTCATCAAAACTGAGCGCCCCTGACTTAAAGTAATGGATAAACAGTTGAAATTCAGTTTCACTCCAAGCAGTGATGCAATTGCTGACTAATCCAACCATAATAAAAAAGCAATATCACCTTTTTTAATAACGAATATTGTTACAGTTGGGGGTAACTCAGACCAAAAAGGTTGGAAACCACTGATATGAGACACACAAAGTGGTGCAAAACACTAGGAAAAGCCTGTGAATGTCTGTTTTTTGGTCTCTGAAATTAATTAATCGATTTGATTGTGTCTTTTTTCTGTTTATTCCAGGTAACGCCAGCACCTCATGCTCTTTCCCCCATGCTCTCTATCTGAGTGCATATTGCTTGTGGGCTTGAGATGCATGTAAACACAATTCACAATGCTAGCATCCTCTGGGCCATAGCTCGTCTCGTGTGCATAATGTGTGATTTTGAAGGAAAGTGAAAGGCCCTGGTCTACTGTTGAAGCAGTACATGATAAAAGGCTTTTTTGGGCGGGAGAAACCGCAGCCAAAGATCCAGGTTTTTCTTTTTATTCAAAAAAATATCCTTTTTTCTGTCAGAGCTCACGCTGTTACAGACTTGAAAACTGCTTTCCTTTTTCTGAAACCATAGGCCAGGGGAATTGCATCACACTTACATCACACCTAGCTATGAACAGAGTGTCCAGTATTGTATGATTTCTGTCTATTAATTGCAGTATTGTGGGAAAACAAAACAGAAGCCAGGCACTAATTTTCATGTCATGGTCGATATAACACTAATTTTCTTATCAGTAATTTGAGATAAATTATGTAAATGTTATGGTAATTATTAATCTATAATGGAATGAGATTAAATTGACTTTAATAGAAATATTCTCATTCTTATTTTAAAAGGCATATTTTCACATCTTGTGTATATGAACCCGCACAGTTAAATCCACATTTATTTCCCCAGCACATCTCAGTACGTACATGTTCAGATGCTTATTTAAATGCTGTTAAGTCTCTCAGTGCTGTCTATGGATAGTGAGCTTTAAGTGGGGGAAAGTGAAATCCCTCCTGTGTCTTAGTGGAGTTGTGGGCCTGAGCAGACCGGATTTCAGCTCAATAGAAGCTGTAATTAGTTGTAATTTACGGGGCAACTCCTCCCCAGCGACCCCGCTGTGCCGAATCCCCTGGCCACTTGGAAAGATCATGTTTTCTTGCTCAGTGCACGGCACTCAAATGAACCACAACACTGCCATAATGGCTTGCTCCCCACTGATTTGCCCACCTTGTGTAAGGTAGCTGAAAGTCAGTTCCTGTGATGCTCAGTGGAGCGTACATGCTGCTATTTCCATCTATTAAGATGTGAAGGTGCAAAGGGTGCCCAAAGCCACCATAAACACATCAATAATACAAGCAATTGGAAAGATTGGCAAAGTTGGTGGTAATGTGAAGATGTTATTGTTGATGTGTTTGCACCATCAGTGGCTGCAACTGACATTGTGTTTTTAGATCTAATGATGCATTTGCATGTAATTCTCTGTGCTTGTTATTGTTCTGAAATCAGTCCAGATGCAATTTGAGCGCATCAATTTAGAGTCCAATGTTACTCAAGCAACTAATGGACTCTCAGGCAAAATGAAAATTGCTTCCTAACGATCTGACTAAGCTTGATGGGTGAATCTAAATTGATTAGTGCGCTAACATGAATGTAATATGGAATTAGCCTTTGAAAAGTGTGATCACATTTTTCTGGTACTTGCTGACCTTATTATATTCCAGCATTTTAGTGTCTTACTAATAGCCATTGCTTTGTATTGTATGCACTCAAGACCATTTTTTCCCCTCTTTCTCTTCCTCCCATTCTGTTGATTAGAAAATATATTGATGTTCTCATAAATATGTGTTGTCATGGCTGTAATGAACTTGAAGTGGTACGAATGGGACATTAGAAGGCACATGAGTGTTTCCCTGCTTAATGTACCTCACTAAGACATTTCCATTGTGGTCTAAATGATTTAAAAGTAAAAATAGAAGCAGTATATGACAACAATATGGCACATATTAAGAATTACAACTCACTCATAATAAGGGTGTAAAATGAGAAACTGATGCCCTGTAATGCATGTACAAGGCACCAGATTGTGACAAGTTAACACTAATACTGTGCAGTGTCTTTCAGCACGCTGACCTTTGCAAATTTCTTAAGAGCTCAAGTGAATTTTTGTATGCAGTAAGTTGCAAGATGATCAATCAATCAAATTTGTTCGTCACACAAAGTCTACAAGGTAAAACTCCAGTGAAATCAGCTGCTTCAATGAAGCAGAATGAGGCCCACAGATAAAGAGTCACCCTGTTAAACAGTGCCATCCGGGAATCCATGATTCATGTTTCTCAAGCTCCCAACATCGCACTAGCAACAGATACATGCACAGAGGCCACCAAGCTCGCCATCAAACCTGTGCACACTAGCCAATGAGATGCCCGTCAAAAAAGATCCATGAATTACAGCTGGTGTTTAATTCCTCCACGCTTGCTGCAAGGCTCCCTCTCATGCACAGACTGGATAAAAATAGTGGCATAGTCACCATGACAGTGATTGAGACCATAAACTCACCATGAGAATATTTACTGGGGTAATTTTATTAACTTACATATAGATGGACTTCTTTTTGTAACCTGTGGAGTCGCCCCCTGCTGGCCACTAGATAGTATTACAGGTTTGAGGCATTTCTGCATTGGCCTCACTTTTCAGGTTTGTCTATGACAGTAGTTCTCAACCTTTTTGAGTCGCGACCCCCAATTTAACATGCATGTTGTCCATGACCCCTACTCACTGAACACAATCTCACACGCACAGTTCAGATCACCCAAAAAAGAAACAAAATGACCAAAAAAAGGAAACAAAATGACAAAAAAAAGACACAAACGGACCACAAAATGATCAAAAAAGACACAAATTGAGCAAAAAAGACACAAAATGACCAAAAAATTACACAAAATGACCAAAGAAAAGACACAAATTGAGCAAAAAAGACACAAAATGACCAAAAAAGACACAAAATGACTAAAAAAAGACACAAAATGTCCAAAAAAAAGAAGCAAAATGACCAAAAAAGACACAAATTGACCACAAAATGATAAAAAAAAGACACAAAATGACCTAAAAAGACACAAAATGACCAAGAAAAGACACAAAATGGCAAAAAAAGACACAAAATGACAAAAAAAACCCCACAATGACCAAAAAAAGACATTAAGTGACCAAAAAGACTAAAACACATTAACACATGAACACTTTAACACAGTGGAGACGGAGCTGACTTCCAAAATGATTTGGCGATCTCGATCTAGAACAGATGTTGGCAACCTGAGGTTCCAGAGCAACATGTGGCTCTTCAGGCCGTCTGCAGTGGCTCCCTGTGGTTGTGACAAAATAATTATAGGATATGAATTTGATTTCTTTACATTTTCATTCATCATTTATCATTGGTGTCGGTCCAAAGGAATTTGTATTCTTCAATTGTAAAAATGTGTAGCTAATAACGGTATTAAAAAGTCAACAGAAATATGCATCATAGCTTACAAAAGTCTACAGGCCACTGTCTTAAAATTTTGTCAACGTCAAGTCTAGTTTTGAGTTTTTCTAGGTAGGCTAGCTTTTGATTCTAAATCTCCTGAGATATTTCTTCAGTGTCCAGCCTCTCATTAGTACATGTGTCATCACATCATATTAATAAATGCTCATTCTGACTTATTAGTATTGTTGATAAGCTTTTGTTAGTAAATAAAGTCAAGTGAGCTGTGGCCTGCAAAGGACTATCGTTTCTATCAAGCAGCCATGGGCCTCAGCATGCCATTACAATAAACTTGTGGAGTCGTACTAGTCACTTAAGCTAAGCCATCTATCACAGTGAGCATTTTACTCCTTCATCATCCTGTGGTCGGTTAAAACTGTTTTGAAAAGTCTGCTTATTGGTGCATTCATTGACGCTCTGAAAAATGTTTGACAGGTGAGCACTTGTACTTAATGAGCTAAAACTTATGTTTTCCAAAAGTGGTAATTTTATTTACTACAATTATTGTACTTCCACAAGGTCCTTATTTTTTATTTATTTTCTCATATGCAAGGTATTCAAAGCTTCAAACCTCTATGATTTATCCCCTTGTGGTAAATTGAGCAAGTTTATGAAGGAGGAAAAGATAAAAAGAAAAAAATATTAGTGGCAAAATAAACTGTCACATTTAATGGCAGCACAAGAACATATCAGGATCTGGCTTTTTTAATCAACTTTTTCTCAGGCAGCTAAGATAACCAGGCGGGCATGAATGATCCTAACAGGCTTACTGGGCCCAGACACAGGGGCCCAAGGGCTAAGGGGCCCCTAAGACTCTGCCTGAAGCTGCTGTTGTTACCTTTGCATTTCTTGTTGCATATACACTACTGGTCAAAAGTTTTAGAACACACCAACTTTTCCAGAATTGAATTGAAAATGATGCAGTTTAATGTCTCAGTGTACTCTGAAATTAATGCACATTTGCAACATTTAAAATTCTTTATTGAGCATGATAGTGTTTTGAAAGTAAAAAAAAGATTCAAAATCACATTTTATGTTGGACTAAAGGACTAAAAAAAGACACAAAATGACTTAAAAAAGACACAAAATGACCAAAAAAGACACAAAATGACTTACAAAGACATGAAAAGAATTCAAAAATGGACAAAATAGCCCAAGACTCCATAGAGTTAAGTTGTTAACCCATTTCTTGTTCCCTGAAAAAGGCCAACTTGCATAATTCTGAAATGTACATTATTATTCAGTTTTTGTTAACCTTACCTTTTTTTATTTACCTCTGGCAGTTCACCACTTACCTTTGTACCCTTTCAAGCTGTTCATTTGACTTGAACTGCTTGAATTTCAATAAAAAACTGGACAAATCGGGGTGTTCTAAAACTTTTGACCGGTAGTGTAGTTAAATAAGCTTAGTCATTCATGTTAATAGCAGTTCCAAAAGTCCTACTGGAAAAACTGAAGGAAAGGCCCAAACATTCACCTCGAAGTTAACACAAGAAACAAACCATCAAGATACATTTAAGTGATTTTTTATCCCCTCTGTTTATCTATAGGACTTTAGAGAGGCTGTGAATTCTATACAATGTGTTCCCTTCAGCTCTGTGGGGAGAAATTTAAAAAGCAAGTGCAAAACAACAGCCTCTATTTTAAAAAGGTTATGGGGCCCACCTAGTGCGATGACGATGCCCTATTTAAAGCAGATGTAATGTTAATGTGCTTTTGGCCATAATTGTAGCCAATATGTGCCTTGAATCCTGCTAAGGTTCAGGTGAATTAAGTTATTGTGCTGCTGGCTGCAATTCAGCGTACCTGCCCTGACACGGTAGGGGGGTGGTGCATTTATGTGCAGGGGCCCCCAGTCTAATAACCTGCTTTTGAGGAGTTTCATTTGTGGCTGCATTTTCCATTTTAAACAAGAAGAAAAGGACTAGAAAAGGATAATTGACGCTCTATCTCTCTCATTTAAATAAAAATATCTTTGCAAATCTCTTCAACTGACCTTAAAGCAACCCCAGGATCCCTGAGCAGTCTCGTCTGCTCCTGAATCAGACATTCTGCTGACGATACCGTCCAGATGGTTCGTCCCCAGTTATCACCAGAGAGGAAAAGAAACAACAGAGGTATGGAGTGTGTGTGTGTGACTGAAGGCAAGAAAAAGCACAACATGTGCTACAATGGTTCGACCTAAATGTTACATGAGAGCCCCAGTCTTGGTATGAGGGACTGAGGGACACTTGAACGCTGGGATGAGCTGGCAGCTGGAGCAGAGCACGACGAGCGCTCATCACCCCACGCCGCATCCTCTTCCCCTTCGCCTGCTCACACTCATCTCTGCTCTCGACCCTTTACAGAGGCTCACCTCGGTGAGGATGAATAATGAATGTGACTAGACACACGGGTCAGAGGTGACGTGTCTGTGAGGGAGCAAATTCCTCCTTGATTAGTACATAAAAAGCCAGGCCCATCTGCCTCTTCTCTGGGATTTGACAGGGGTCTGGGCAGGAATGCCAGGAGCCCAGGGACAGCGGAGCAAAGACGGGGCCTGGACGTCGGGGGTGGCGGGGTAGAGGAGGGGCGGGGCGGAGTGGTAGTCCTCTGCACCAAGCAAGGAGAGACCCACAGCAGGGGGACTCACTTTATCATCACCTCACATCACGCAGACGCTGCAGCATTGTAATGTGCGAAGCCCGAACTTGCCTTTGGGCGTTTTAGTCTTAGTGCAGTGTATACAAATCAGGCTATCAACCATTAAATGCCAAGAACAGCACTAACTGTTTTGAATTAACTCATAAAACTTGAAAGTAATGGGAATTGTTTTAGGCTATCACATCACAGCACTGGAATACATCTCTTTCATATGCTTCTCATTCATATTTTAACACAGATGTATAATATTTCAATTATTCAAATATGCATTCAGAAGCTTTCCTCTTATATTGTTGCATCACAGTTAAGCAGCAGCTTCACTGTTCAGTAAAGCCAATGCAGAATGCTTTAAGCCTGCATTCTTTCTAATGGGCACCAGGGGGCGACTTAAGTGGTTGAAAATTGAAGTCCAATTGAAAGTGAATAAGAAAATGACCTGATTCTTACTTGAGTTGTTACCTCAGTGAAAATGTTCCTAGTGTGTTGATGGTCTCAATCGCTAGTTTCAAGTGTTCAATACAGAAGGACGCTCATTTTGTAAATTATGGTTTCATTTGAGATAAAACAGGTCATTTAAAAATGTCTGTTTCAGTGTTTGGTTGGAATAATTAGTACTCTAAGGAGTTTTTTTTTGTTTATTGATAATTTATCAATATTGTGATATTGAAGTAGATATCTTAATGTTGTCCTTTCCTAGTTTTAAAGGCTACTTTACTTTAAAATAAGGTCTTTTCCGAATTAACCAGACTGTTCAAGCCGTTCCACTGTCAAGGCTTAACCATGATATGTTCAAAAACAAAGTAATAAAAGAAAATAAGTTTTAATATTTGTCTTTTGGTCTATGCTTTCTATGTGATTTTGGTGTGGTTCCTGTATATTTTGATAATTAGGATAAGATAAGATAAAAAAGACGAGAAGAGAGGCATCTACAGGTGGTGCCTACACAAAGTGTATTGAGCGTGTGCCACTCGAAAAGACTGGCTTTGTGGCTGTGCTACAAAAAAAAAACGTCTTTATTGCTCTCCCTGCCTTTTATTCTCAACGAGGGACCGTGTTTGGACCCAAGTGGGATATACTGATCTGAAAAACCTATGCGAATGGACTTTATTTACAAGTAAAAGTAAGATATACTGTCTAGTGTCTGCAGTGCTGTGTTAACTGTGTGCAAAGTGTGGTGAAATGTTTTATTCTAGCATCATTTTTTGTGATTTTGAGCCGGTGCCATAGACTCGTGGGTCAGTGACTTAGCATCATACTGTCATGTTTGTAAATCTGACTGGTGGGTCAGTGCCTCTCCAACCTCAAACCTCACTGCACGTCACTGGTCATTTCCTCTTTATATCCACATTACAATTATCCTTGTGTAAATATTTAGTCAAAGCACTAATGGTGAACCCATGCAATATGATAATATTTAGGCATTTCATTCCAAATACTGTAATATTTGATTTTCCCTTTATCACTGAGCCCTAACATAACATCCTGATAAGTTCTGCAAAATATGGCAACAACCAAAATGTTGATTTCAAGGCTCTACTGGATGTCAGCGTGACTCCGTCATAACTCCGGGTTATACAGTCTGTGATAACAGTGAGAAGTTCCTTCTGTTTACCTCTTAACCAGACCAGCCCAGTTTATAATAGTGGAAAAAGAAAGCTGCCCGCAGACTGCAGTCTCTCACACATGGGTCTTTTAGAAAGGTCAAGGCCATCTGCAACACCACCAGAATCCCTTGAAGCGCCTGACCTCCCATGGGGGGCATCATTGATCTTATTAGTCTTTATAGAAGGATTAACAGTGGGAGCTCCTCAGTAGAGTTGTCCACTCATTTACACTGTCGGTCTAGGGTGCAGGGAGGTAAATTACCATACTGTATCCCACAGTAACAATGCAATATATACATGCCCTCAACGAGGCTGGAGATAAGCAAACAGGCCGGTGGAGGAAAACATGGAGCAGGTTCACCTCGCAAAGAGAGAAAGAATTTACCCTTCGGCAGCGGCTATAATTAATATGCTAAATTGAATTGCAATAATCGACTAGGGGACTGGCCTTGTGCTCTAGAGGTAGGATGATTAAAATGTTAGGCTCCAGTGAAGGGGTGATTGGGACCCTGGTGAATTAAGGATTGGATTTGATGGGAGACAATGCGGCTTCTATTTTTCATTAATTAGCCTCAGATCCATAAAACCCGTGAAAGACTTCAATTGTGTATTACTCCAGCCTCTCAATTACATCCATTCATTAGCTCTGAATGGCCTTCACCAAAGCATTATAGCACATGCATATGAGAATAAAAGAGTGAATGAAAGATTGCCTAGACTACCCTAATGCCACTGGGTCCCATTATTATATGGGGGGAGTTCATGAAAAATGTTGAAGTCCTTTGTCAAATGTCAAAAGGATGAATGTAACGTGGCCAACATCCAGCACAATACACATTTGTGTGCGACGTCAAGTCATAATACGTTTCTATTTAAAAACTCTACAAGTCACATCCACACACAGCTATTGTACACTTTGACATTAATCAATATCAGCCTTTGAAGGTGCAAAACCAAACCTCAGATTTCCATTGTCCGCCAAGTTTCCATTGGATCTTCCAGTGAGCTGCTTTTCTAAACATATACTAAAAAGCAGGCCTTTTATAGCTCAGTGATGTAAGAACAAATGGAGCGTAATTGCCCACACAGGTGTACATAAAGACTCCACTATAGTCTAAGTCATATACATTATGTTTTATTATAACCCATAAAAAAAAGCTGTATTTTTTTACCCCAACCACAAAATTAGATATTCCTAAATCACTAAGATGCTCCTTCTGAGATTTCAAACACTGCTCATGCAGGCTGCATATGCAAGGAGCTTTTAAATGAATAAAAAAGACTGCGTGCTCTGAGTCGCGTTGTAGCTCTCTGTACATGTAACTCTCAATAGGCACCCAACACAATCTGTGATTAAAATCTCCTTTGACATTTCTTTTGTTACTGTCTTTGCATTGTTCCAACTCACTATGGTTTTGTTTTTCTCCCGCAAGCCAAAAAGCCAAGCCTGAGGATTTACTACATTTTGTTTTGATGTACATTTTCTTAAGAAGATTGCAAAAAAAAGAGAAGCAAGTGTTGTCATATATCCTGTTTGCAGCTAGTCTCCCTTTCCTGTTTCTCACTCTACCATGTGTGTGTTGCATGGCTGCTCATGCCTGTGGGTGCACATGCACAGAGATAGAGAGAGGTGCAGTGGTGAGATGAGAGGTGCATGGTTGTGTAATGAAACCCATAATTACAGGGCGAGTGACGGGTATTGTTCATGCGATTGACAAGTCCCTTTCAGTCATGAGTGCAATTTTCTGTCAAAGGCCTGTTTTTTTGTCCTTTTTTTTCTCTTTCTCCCAGAAGGCCGTGCACCTTCTGCTACTGCATAAGAACACAAAGGCATCACTCTCCTGGACAGCGAGTGTGCTCGGTGATAATGCATGATTTGCATTTAAATTCGTGGATGTGACAGCCTCCGTTATAGTACAGTATAGTGCAGCCCGGGCCTAATTTACATCGCATCCTTATCAGGTGCCATAATGCTTTGTTAAGAGACAAACATTTGAAGCGTATGACATTCATCTGCATGATATGGTGAGCCAGTGTACATGTATAGTGACAATAAAAACAGGCTGCTGATGTGTTGGGGATAGTGTAGTAAAGGTGCACCTGTGTACACCTCGTTTGAATGCAGCCAATGCTTCTGTGGATGTTTTTCTTTTATGTGCGTACGCTTACATCTGAGCAGGCTGAACTATAAAAGTGAAGAAATACTTCCTTTTTTTTGCAGCTGAAAAGATGAAATTGTGTTCCAAATGTCAGACCTTTTTCTTCTTTTTATTTTTTTTTCTCAAGAACAGTCTGCATGTTAGGTGTCATTCATGTAATGACATCTTCAAGTATCTGTCTTCACAGTTGCTTCTTTCCACACTCCTCACCTTCTTCCAATAATTGTAGGGGAAAAAAATCTTGTGACTGTGAACAACATATATAACACAATATTGTTCAAACTTGCTTCTTGTCCTCCAGCACAGGCCCTCCTGTCAGTGTAAGCAATTTATTGAACACGGCTTTCCCTCTGACTAGTCTTCCAGAACAAAAGTTCCTGGCAGGAGAATGGAGAATGTCACATATCAGGTCAGTGCGTCCGGGTGTGTGATTCCTCAGATATTACACATTTTTTAATTCCTCCTTACATGCCACCGGAGAATAGCCGGGGCAATGGCTGCCCATAATTGAGCCATATTGTTGCTGAGCTTAGGATTCTTGTGGGAGATGGGGAGAAGATGGAGGAAAACACAAGCCTGACCCTGGAGACAGAGAGGCACAATCTGCTGTACATACCTCCTGCACACACCCTCTATCCTCCCATATGAATGAACTCAGTCATTCTCTCAGCTTCCTGCACCAGTCATTTGCTCCTCTCTGCCTGATTGTGGTACACATAGTCATTGTTAAACCATTGTAAAGTGTGCCAGGTCTGGGCTGGTTTCATCGCTGCTCCCTGATGAGTTATTAAACACATATGGAGCAAAGCGGCATTCCCAATAAGCCCAGGGATATGTGCTCATTCTCCACTGCCGGGCCTCATCTGCCACCTGCACCTTTTTAAAAAAATTAATTTGTCACATATCTGAGGCCAGGAAACTGCCCGGCTGAGTGCCACCTCCATTTGAGCTCAATGGTTTGAACACTATCAGAAGGGACGTGTCAAAAATGGCACCATTTGAATTGCATGCGAACTGCCTCGCCATGTGCTATTGCTTGTTTTTTGTGACAGGAAGACAAGCCCGCAAGCGAAAAAGTTATCCTGGTGATTCCTCTTTCACACCAGAGATGATTGGAAGTGTTAACCATGTTTCCCTGTGTATGACATGTCTCTGTCATGTCCTCCTGTCAAGGGAAAGTGAGAGCAAATTAAATCCCTCGGTGCCGAAAAAGCCAGCTCTCCCTTACATTCACTTTTTCTCCTTCGCTAAAGTTCAAGCACTGTAATATCTAAGGTCAGATGACAAATGGCTTGTCTATAAATACTGAAAATCTGTGCAGGAGTTTGGATGGAGTACAGTTTGGTTGGTGGCGAAAGCTTTTGGTACAGCAAGAATTCCCGTAGGAATCACAATTTGCCTCCGCATTCCCTGGCCCTTCACAGTTTGATAACTCAATAGATTACCTGCCGCACTTTCCAAGGACATTAAACTAAGTTCTCCTCGGGATCGATGGGAAAGGGCTTTTTGGATATCAATGCAGCTCAATACTGCACACTTCATTTCCCACACCGTAGAGGCCCCTACATTTAATTATACCACATGGAAGGGTTTTAATTCCAGCTTTGTACAGTTATGTAAAGCAGTCTTCAATGAGAGGCAGACAGAAACACATCACTGTACAGACGAAATGTATATCGGTATCTAATGTAGTATTTACATATCTCGTCTGATATGTTCCAATATTAAAACTTTTTGGCAGAATTTTTAATGCAAAAAAAATGCTTGGGGCCAAATTTAGAGGCTGTGTCATATAGCTAGTTATTTTATTGTTTATTGTTTATTATTTATTATTCGATTGATCAGAAAATGAATAAAACTGAACACATTAGTTGTATATATTTATTTTCATTTCGAGAATCTAGAATATAATAAACTGTATGCATAATGTATAATGATGTTAAATATTAATAAAGTTATTTGTTTCAGAAAGCAACCTTCCTCATTCCTTTGCATTGTCTTATTGCAAAATCTGTGCACAATAAACATAGAAAAGGTCTATTTTCATTCCAGTTAAAATATTCAATTTATTGGCCCCCCATAATGGTAATAAGTGAATTTTCCCCCTCAAAAAAATCAGTACCAGTCTCAAAAATCCCATATAGGGGATCCTATATGAAAATCCCTCATAGCCAGTATGAGGACAAAACTCAGTAAAACTCCAAGCTGATGTTTAAATGTATATTTGGTAACTAACTCAAAGGTACATCTCCTTATTGGCTATGTAATTCATTATAAAAGACTGGCTAAAGTAGAGAACATGAGAAATGGGCACTTATATTTCAGACAGGTGGCAGGTAGGGAGGAGTTATTGGTGCCCACTTCCATTGTCAAAGGCAAAAAGGTCTTTGGAAGGTCTTTTTCAAGTGTGACACTCATTGCTGCAGACTATTTACCCACGCTTGTGCTTTTATTTATCGCACGGTTCCACACCATGAATTATCTAATGTCTTATGGACTGTAAATTTCCCTAATGCAGTTCTGCGCCCTTCCTCTACACTTACTTACAAACATACACATGTGCGCACACAAGCACACACTGCAATCAGCCGCGCACACACACACAATCATAATACCCCTGAAGTCACCCTTTGCAGGACGACTCCCTCGGCTTTATTGTGTATTGAGGCAACAAAGTGCCCACATTTTTGTTTGCGAGGAGTAAGTGATGAAAGCATCTGCCATAAGAAACCCCCGGTGTCCTTTTCAGGCCCTTGTGGAAGCAGTAAAGCTGCTGTCACCAATCAATCAGGGAGAGTACCACAATATTGTTTACTAGCGCAGCTCATTAAGCAATGTAGCAGAACATGCTAACTTAATTTAAAGTGAGATTTATTGTGGCCTGAGCAGGAGAGAACCATTGTCCCGTAGCTCAACTCTGTTCCATTGTTGATCGGGGTTGCTAAATTACAACCAAGAGCTGTTGATAAATTGTCCTGTTCTCATCTAACCTACTTACCGCTTTCCAGATAGACAATAATGAAGAATCATTTGACACTGAAGTGGAGCACAATAAAGTCATTTGCTATGACGCTATCAAGCCTGGCTGTTGGCCGAAAACCCCCAACTGTGGCTACATTACACCAGGAATTAAGTGTCAAAACACGGGTGACTCTTATTAACTAGGCAATGCAAGTTAAGCTGCAGTAAAAAACTTCATTTTACAGTTAACTACGGAGGAAGACAAAAGCAATTAAGATGAAAAAATTAATTGCTTTTTGCTCCAAACCACTTCCTAAAAATTAGGCTTTATGAAATTGTACTTGTCAAAGAATAAAATTGACAATTAAAAGCAGACTTGTGTTTGCACGATATAAAAGCGTTCTGGAGATGTTTAAAAGAACAGAAAAAGAAATGCAATTGGCTGACAACTTAACTCCTCTCACCTACCCACACACACACACACACACACACACACACACACACACACACACACACACACAAACACACACACACACAAACACATCTGTGGAAGTGACGCTGACACACTGACAGGCATCCCACTGAGGACGAGGTCACACTGAAGCCTGGTGATCAGGACTCTCACTGGGGTGCTTTGGGCTTCTTCCCAGGTACCAGGTCCAGGGGCATCTCTCTAGCAAAGTGCCTCAGGGGAGTAGTCACACTTTTAAAAGACGGAAATTAAGTGGAAAAATGTCTGCTCACTCACTGATGTAATTATCTGTCCTGGATTAACATCTGTTCGCAGGCTCGCGTGCCAAGTCCACTTCAACATGTGCCAGTAGCTCGTGGCAGTGCCGGCTATGTGTACCTGTGTCTATTTCCAAACGCTGTGTATCTTGGCACCAGCTGCAGCAACTTTTCACTCTGACATCCTCCACCCATTCAACATCTGCGTATTTATGTGAACATCTTGGCTGCGGTCATTGAGAATACCAACGTTGTGACACCACCTAATCAGTTTTTCCAGTTTAACCACGACACTGTAGCACAGGTTTGCTTAGATGGGATTTATTTTACAAATTACTGCAGCTTTATAAATTTGAAATATAAATAAAAAAATAAGCACTGTGCTACAATTTGAAGATTCACTTTCTATGAATCCCTCATATTATTATACTGTTATTCCATAGGCAGCCATATTTACTGCTCTGGTATTTTCTGCCTACTCTCATTTTATTATGAAATTAATCCAAGCATGGACAAGTCCATACAGATTATCCCTTCCTGTTGGTGGGAAGCCTCCAGAAAGCTCATTAGCATGCTTCATTTATCTATATCACGTGTGTCAAAGAGAGTGTCAGGGTGGGCGTTCACCTAGTGGCTTATTCCCACCTTAACAACTCTGTTGTAACAGAGCTCAGGTGGCCTGTGTGTACCAGAGAACCTGCTTGATATTCAGCCTGCAAACCTGGGTTAATCCATTATGCATTGGCATTGTTATACTCCTCTTTACTTTCTCCCTCCCTTATTAGAAGCACCAACTTTCCCTGGTGTGGCTCTAAGTGTGAGCTAAATGAAGGATTCCATTTGAGTTGTGGTTATTGACATGCAATAACCAAAGGATTACACCTGTCTTACTGTGGAAATGCCATACTATTTAAGCGGACGGGACGTATTTGGACTACCCCTGGGTATACATGGTGCTATTCCCAAGAATGTTAAGCCCACTGGGAGCAAATTATAATTGAACTATACCATGGAAAGGAGAAATTGCATCTCCTCTTGTTAACTGGGCCCTAATTATCTTTACTCTTCAGTTATTGGAGCAGAGGGGATAGAGCACTGTGTCCTCTCTATTAGATCAACCGTCTGGGGAGTTTTTTAACTATAGGTTAATGAACTGCAGAATATCAGGCCGAATGCAATCACAGCTCAGACAATAACACCAAGGATACGATGTTCCTCAACATGTGCATCCGGGCTGGGAAAGTCGGCTCTCGGGGGAGCGTCCCCCTGTAGTTTTAGGAATGTGTAATTGGCAACAATGCCATGGTGGTTTTCTCCTATTTGAATGCTCAACATTTTAAATCATCTACCCTTGTTGCCACACAAATCAAATGACTGGCTGGAGGATATTATCAAGTTCTCTCATTACAATGCATGACATGTTTTACAGAGCTCAGTTAGTATAAGATTTGCGTAGCCTTTGGCTTGTCAAATGATTCTATAATTGATTAGATTAATACTGATCAGTGCTAACATGGAGCACAGGGTGGACTGATGTCAGCGTAGAGCAGATAATTGGATATAGTGAGTTAGTGTGAATGCATTATCAGTGATTAAATGGTTTGGAAAATGTTATTAAAGTAATAGAACAGTCACACATGCTAATTTCTGAGAGGAAATAACCACTGATTTGATTTTTTGGAAATGTGATGGATAATTATATACACAGCATGATGTACTTCTCATTAAAAGAATGCATTGTCAGATATAAAACATGCCACAGTGCCACATAGTGTTAATAATGCAGATTATGCAGGTGAATTCACTGCATATGACCTGAACACAAACACTGCTTGCACCGATTAGAATAAAGATGTATTGTGCTGCAAAAATATTATATTTTTTAAGTATGCTTGTTGGCGGCTGTTAACCTTTATACATCAATCTCTCAAACTGCGCTATTCTCTGATTTCAGCGAGACAGAAATATTCAATATTTAAAAAAAAATAGATCAAATATGCTGTGATGCACTGCCACAACCTAGTGAAGACTCATAGAAATATATGGTTAAATATATATTCAACATATGCCAGTCAGTAAAAATGGGTGAAAGCACACTGCTGGAAGGGAAAGGCTGGATTTATAACAAGACAAAAAGACAGCATCGTTCTGAACAGAATGTGGCATAATAATCATCAACTTCATTATGTTGTTTTAATCACTGGAAGCCAACATCTTACTTGAAAATAAAATGATATCCATTACCCAGATCTACACCCTCCTTAGATTTGGAAACATAAGCAGCTATGCATCGAATCTTATCTAAGTTGAATCTGTTAAAATGATCAGATTTTTGGCTAATGTTCTCTCAGTATATGGACTTCATCTCTTGCAGTGCGGCGGTCCTCGGCTCTTCTTCTTGGAGTAGAAACACTGAGATGGCTGCCGCTTGTAGCTCTCCCACTGGTTCTTCCTCTCTGGCAGGCACACGCCTTGGGCATGATAGCAAACCACTCCTTGTTGTTCTATGGGCTCGCTCTCCACAAGCAACATGAGGCCATGTGTGTGGGAAGTAGCATAGCTGATGGCGGCTTCGGAGCTTTCAGCCCGCTTTGACGATCAGAAAGGGCCACCTTCTTGCTTTAACACACAGTGGCATCTCATCCTCCCTTCCCACTGGCTCTCTGCAGAGTATGTGGAATACTTTCCCTACGTCAGCAATGTGCATGAAAAGTCGGGAGATTTTGGGACAGCAGGAAATCTGTCTTTGTGGATTTATCTCAAAAGTCTATGAATTACATATAATATTGTAATTCCAATTAGTGGTAACTAACCTGGGGCTTGTTATAGCTGGTACTTTAAAACTAAATGAATGCCCATTAATGTTAATAATTTGCCATACTCCACCCCAGCTCTAAACTTCACTTTCAATATGCATTAATGCACTAGCCTGGCTAACACCAGACTAATCACAAATGAGATTAGTCTGGAAACCAGCCATTCATTTCTCCGTAGAGGAGGCGTGGTTTACGATCCTCCGGAGCCGTTTATTGGGCGCTTAGAATGTCTATCAAAGCGTCTGTAGGTAGCTCTTAGCCAATCAGATCAGTTATACCAGATGACGTAGTAGAGCAACAGAAATGGATGTTTGTTGTGTGTGTGTCTGTGAGAAAGTGTTGCTGCTGCTTTGCTTCTCCAGTTCTCGCTTTCTGCAGGATTATTTATTTTCACGCTTTATTCCCCCTCATGTCATTCAGCCACACACATCCACTGATTTTATGGGCAATAGACGAGCTGCTGGGGGTCTCTGGGGGCTCCGCTGTCCCCCGGCTCGTAGCGAGAGCACCGGCATCACAGCAGCAAGCGGTAGCGGGGCTAGTTGGTAGATTAGGCTTTTGCCAAATCCTGTCGGAAGCAAGGCTAAAACATCCTTTTTCGTGTTGAAACAGGAGTGTAAAGTCAAACGTTGTTCTTCTTTTAAAATTAACTTTCGCTCTAAACTATTTAAAACACCATCTACAGCTAAAGACAGTTCCGCGTCTGCTGCAGCCATGTTGGATCCGTAAGAAAACTACAAAACTATAAGCTTCCGTCTGCCGAGTAGTACGTCTCATCGTCTTGCCGTCCCTCCCCGTTCTGTGATTGGATCCCTAAAACAGGGCTAAGAAACCTCCCTGGTTGCCAGACTGCCTGGAGGTTCGAAATTAAATTTGAGCGTGCAAGGCAGTATGGGTATACCCAGGCTATTAATGCACAGCATCACTGCTGCAGTAATTATTGTCCTGCTCTTGTCTGTTTTATTTTTTTCAGCTGCAGATTGATTATTGACTAGGTAGACGCTTTCTCAGCAAATTGCATGGAGCCACGCATAGGATGAGGGGAAATGTTAATAAATGCAACTTAATACATACCCAAGGATACCTTTGAGATAAAAAGCAATGCTGTGGTTCAATGTAATAGTGACTAAGGGCAATGGTGGAATGTATTTTGATCACTACAATAACAACGACTCACATATCATCAAGCCGCAGATGCCTGTAAGTGTTGTGGCAGATCCATTCATTAGTAATCCTGATAAAGGGTCTATAATTTTCCGTGTAGCAGCAGGTCCAGTGCTTCTGTTGTTTTCATTCATTTTGTTCATCAGGCTGAATCTCCGAGGACTCCATGCCATCGTACGGCCATCTCCTCTCCAGCTGGTCCACAGGTGGCTAAGTACACTTTGCTCTTATTTGTCTGGCCTGCCTGTTCAATATTAGCCTTCTCTCCATTGGCGGAAACGGCCCCCGATATTGTTATGAGAGGAGAGCATGGAATCAGGAAGAGCAAAAAGGCATTTGGCTGGCATTTCCCACCTTGGCTAAATCCAGCTCCTGGTGCCGGGGCCAGACTGTTTGGTTTCTGTTCGAGCATTGATGATGACACAGTTCCAGGTCTCCACCTGTGTCCTCCTCCTCTGATCAGTGCAGTGGTCATGCTGGGAAGGGATAAGCAACAGCAGGACGCTCTCATCTTTCCCTAGTCCTTCCGCGCTGATAAGCATACAGAGATTATCAGGATTGTAAGGTGTTAGAATCTCAATCTTTTATGCTTGACCTGAGATCGATGTACATATGTCTGTTTGACTCTGCTATTTCCATTCTAAACGTGCAACGTTAGACCTGTAATTTTGCATGAAAAAAAAAACCCTTTATAGACTTTATAATTCACTTCCTGTGTAATTATTTACAGGAAATATTTGGGGAAAATTATCTTGGTAAAATAAAGACAGCCATATTTTTTGTCACAATGAGTTATTAACACTGTCCATTAGCATGATTAACTCAAAAGTTCAACTGTTTTTTAATTTTATCGTTTTTTTCCAAAGCAAATTTAAAGCATTTGAGCTTTTTTTGCATGCTTGCCCAACCTTCTTTTTCTATGCTATTTTTCATATAAATGAATATGCAGGTCATGTGTGTTTCGATCAAGCAAGACCTTATTCTCTGCCAGTTTACTTATTTATTAATATGTATTATAATAATTATGATTTATCATATAAAATACATTATAAATAATAAATACATACATTATATCATAATGCATTATTTATGTATGTTATTGGTCATTCACTCATGCATTCATATATTAAGGTATTGATGCACATTAGCACATTTTGCTTTAGCTCATGATTTACACAAAAGAAATGGAGTTGTTGACTATACAATTCATCTACCTCTGCCAGAACCAACATTACTGAAATGCACTAAAATCTATGCACTAAATCTATGCACGACACTTTGCTTTGTTATTAATATTATTACTATTATTATTGTTATATATACTGTTGCTGCCATTACTATTATTACTATATACTGTAATATACTACTATTATTATTATACTGGCCTTATTTATTATTATTATTATTATTATTATTACTATTATTATTATATATTATATATCATATTATTTTACTTGTAATTACTTTATTTATATTTTTCATTTTATTTTTATATTGTTTATTATCTATTATTACATATTTTTATTATTATTATTTTATTATTATTATTATTATTACATATATTACGTATATTTTTCTATTGTTGTTTTTATTTGTGCTACCTCAGTATTTTATTCTATTGTATTTTATTGTACTTGAATACCGCACTGCTGTGACAACCGAATTTCCTTTTGGGGATGAATAAAGTAACCTATCTATCTATCTATTTATCTATCTATCTTGTTGCCACAAAGTCTTCATTCAGACACAACAAAACGAACACACCTAACTTTTTTAAAATCATTGATATGAAAAGAACAGTGCATTACTTCCATACAGTGATTACCTGTCATCAAGACGGGCTACTCTGTCATGGAGACCGGTATTGTCTCCCTCCTGAGCCTTCAGACACAGACACAGTCCTCAGCATCTCCCTCCCCAGTCTCAGGCTGTCTACACATGATAAGCGGTCTGAGCTGCACTCGCCACTTGGGTTGAGTGCCGGGAGCTCGGCTCGACACTTATATGTCATCATGTAATTTATATAATTGATAGCTATGAACCGTCAGATTCACAGTGAAGAACGGCCAATGCAAAGTCATTTTTTGACTAACACGACACCATAGCAAAGTGGTTGGTTTTTTTAAGTTTCTTGGTGAGCAGTAATTTAAATGGAAAACAGGGTTTAAGCTGATGTCATTTGAACTTTGTGCAGAGTGACAAAGTGTTATATTTTCAGCTTTCAATGCTTTTTGTGACTGATTCTTTCAGGTGTTGCATGGCACCCACCATGGCATTTAAAGTCATGCATGTCAGTATGAAACACACAGTATAATCTCTTCAGAAATGTCCTGTTCATGTTTTTCTCAAATGTGCTTCATTTGCAACCAGCATGGACCCTCTAGCTATGTCTGCACTTCGCTAGCTTGCTCACTGCTTTGCTAGCTAAGAGCAGTCATTTACAAAACACAAACATGCAGTTTTTTTAAAAGCCTTCAATCAGTAAATGATGACACTGCAAGAAGCAAAATGCACTCATGACCTCAGATACATGACATGAGCAGAGTGAGTGAGGCCATGTTTACTAGTGAAACAGAGTCTACATCCAACTGTCTGTCTTATATATAAAATGATACAGTATTTTCCGCACTATAAGCCGCACTGGACTATAAACCGCAGGTGTTTTAATCTTTAATTACCATATGTAAGGGTTCGTGCACAGAGGGGATTGTCAGGAAAGAGATGGCTGCTTGAGGAAGCTTCTTTTACAGCCAGATTGACTGTCTTTAACTTAAAAGCTGCATCATATGCATTTCTACGTTTGTTTTCCATAATGAGGGTTTGTGCATGAAAACTTCCTTTGCACAAACTATCTCGCTCTCGTAATGTCGGTCTGTCTCTCGTTCTGTCTCTCGTACCACTCTCGGTTTCACTTTTACTTTTGCGCACTACCTGTTTCACTCCTGTTTCACACTCGCACTGCGGTGCATATATATATATATATAAATAAATATATATATTTACACTACCGGTCAAAAGTTTTAGAACACCCCAATTTTTCCAGTTTTTTATTGAAATTCAAGCAGTTCAAGTCAAATGAACAGCTTGAAAGGGTACAAAGGTAAGTGGTGAACTGCCAGAGGTAAATAAAAAAAGGTAAGCTTAACCAAAATTAAAAAATAATGTACATTTCAGAATTATACAAGTAGGCCTTTTTCAGGGAACAAGAAATAGGTTAACAACTTAACTCTATGGTCCATTTTGAATTCTTTTCATGTCTTTGTAAGTCATTTTGTGTCTTTTTTTGGTCTTTTGGTGTCTTTTTTTGTCATTTTGTGTCTTTTTTGGTCATTTTGTGTCTTTTTTTAGTCCTTTAGTCCAACATAAAATGTGATTTTGAATCTTTTTTTTACTTTCAAAACACTATCATGCTCAATAATGAATTTTAAATGTTGCAAATGTGCATTAATGTCAGAGTACACTGAGACATTAAACTGCATAATTTTCAATTAAATTCTGGAAAAGTTGGTGTGTTCTAAAACTTTTGACCAGTAGTGTATATATTTTATATATATATATATATATATATATATATATATGTATATATATATATATATATATATATATATATATATATATATATATATATATATATATATTATATATATATATTTTATGACCGGTCCAGAATCGAAAAATGGGGAAAAAGGCGTGGCTTATAGTCCGAAAATTACGGTAGTTGTTTTAATGCAGTTTAAAATGGGGATTAACGTATATGTGGGGCCTCTCTCCTTGGTCCATTATTAGGATGGAGACACAGAGAGAAGCCAGTGTTGTCGGTGGGCATGGGCGGTTGGATGGATGAGAGGATGCAGAAAAAGATGGAGGCATGGCATGCTCTTTGGGGGGTGGGGGGACTTTGCAGTACCTGGTCCAAATAATGGGGAAGGCCAGCTGGGGCTTTTGGCAAACATATTTAGGACCTAGTGGCAGACCCTGAGCCCCTGAACTAATCCTGTTGCAGGTGATTATGTGGAGAGAATTTGAGGAATAGAGGGCTACACCCTCTGCTCTCTTCTCCTACACTTCCTGTACGCTGCTGGAGGCTTAAACACACAAGCTCTTAAACAGTTAATTACAGCATTTGTGTAACTGAAATACAAAAATAAATAAATAAATGCATAATGTGGCAATATACTATGTGGTTTGAAAGAAATCCTTTAGTAATTAAAAATGGTGATTTGATATTTTTCATAGGAATACTCTTGTAGTAATTAATAAATAATGTGTTTTTTCATGGCCAATGTCAAGTTTCAAAGCACAAACACAAACACAAAAACATGTGCACATCATTATGTGGCAAAAAGAAAACTATTTACCATGAAATGTCTCACCTTGAAGCTAATGTAATTAATAATAATAATAATAATATGTAATTATTATTATTTTATCAAGATATTGATGCAATGTGCATGTTTACTTTATCCTCAAAGATATTTTGCAGCAGCTCATGATTTACACAAGGGATGGAGTAGTTGCCAAAACTTTTTTCTAAATTATTGATATGAAAAGAACAGTGCATAACCGCCATAAAATGTTTCTCATTGTAACAGAAAATACAAAAAATTAAAATTAAATTAATAACACTTTTTTTTTTTTGCATCATACCATGTGGTTTTAAAACATTCCTTTAGAAATTAAAAATGATTATTTCATTGTTTTCATATGAATACACTTGAGTACAATGTGGATTTTCATGGCCAATGTCAAGTGTCAAAGCACAAACCCAAAAACGGTTTTCATCATCATGTCCAAATCATTATGTGAGATGAAGAAACTGAAAGAGCTATTTACTATCCAATGTTTCACCTTGAAGCTGAATAGGATTAGAAGTGTGTTCTTTAACCTACAATTTTCTGTTAAGCACTGACAATCATCACCAGTTTTGTCAATCCACATGTTCAAATTAGACCATCAGGAGCACTGAAAGGGACACATTTTTTAGTGGTTTTGTCAGAAACACTTGACTTACTTTGGTTCAAAAGGACTTGAAATTGTTAAGTGACAACAGAAAAAGGTTTATTTTAGATTTATTTAGATGCAGGTGTGCCAATTGGAAAAATATAAACTCTATTGTCTGGCTTGTCTTCAATTATACAAGCCAAACAATGCAGGCCTTGGTGACATGCTATAGTCCAATCACAACAGGAAATGCAGGTGCTTGTACTGATTCTCCAAAGTTCACATCTGCATAAAGAAAAATATGTCATTATTTATGACTTTTTAAAAAAATACATTTCGTACAAAACTTATTCAACAGAACAGATACATCTTGATTATGTGCCAGTGTGACCGTGCAGTTCCTTCAAATCAAACAAACCTATCATTATGATTCCTGTCTTGCACAATATGAAGTTTGGGCGGGCAATTATGAGCAATTAACAGAAAGTATGGAATTAGTACAGTCTTATTGTGTGGGTTGCAGTGCTTTTCAACACAATCAAGGCATGCTATTTAAGCCCCAGGGGGGACTAAAATTACTTCTTTTCAGGTTACCTAAAGATATTCAAAAGGCAAATGACAAAATGGGTCTTTTTTTTCCCTTTTCTTTCTCCTATTCTTTTTTCTCTCTGTTGCTGGTTGAGTGGCAGGTACAGCCTGTGACAAACAGGGCTTGTAACATGCTCTAAATCTGTCAGGGCTGATTGCACTGGCCTCATTTGACTAACGGCTACATTGCAAAAAAAAAAAAAAAAAAAAAAAGGAAAAAAAATCAGCAACCATGCCCAGTTGATGATGAGATTATGAGCCAAAAATGTGTGATTAAATCTTCCTGGCCTCCCACAGCCAGTGTACAGTAACATTTCCATAGGGTCATAATCCTGCAGTGGATTATATTCAGTATATGGACAGTAAAATGCACACAGCAATACTGATGGTGCATGAGGTGGCAAATATGGATTCATCATCATTAACGATTCATGTGGTCTGCCAAAGCTTATATTTCCATTTCTGACAGCTGAGCAAAGTGATTTTCTGTGATGAATTGCCTTTTATTGATAATAGAACATTTTGTTCAACCAGCAGCTATTTGTTTGGTTTTTATCTATTCATTTATTTATCTAGTGTATATCATATTTTCATCATAGTTATCCTCAGATATGTCTCTGGTTTTCATCATTGTGGTGCTTGTGCAATGTCTTCCACAAACGCCACTTAATTCACAAGCAACATGGAGTTCTGATGCAGGAAGTCCAATTATATATCCTTCTAAAAATCTTTCCAAATTGGTTTCACATAGTGCATGAAGTTATTTAGTTTGAGACAGTTATGCCACAGCATACTCCAATATGACTTTCCAGTTACTGAAGATACGGGCTGTTTTATTTACAAGGACAAGCACCCATACAGCGTTATTGAAAATAAAATTCAGAAGGATGACACTGACCCGGGAACTGAGGTCAACATCATTACTAAACTTCATTGCAGTGAAATATTCATCCCTTAGGGAATGGGTAAAAATGTATCAGTGCCTGTGTTAACTACTGTTGGTGTAGCAGAGGACATCATTTCTGCGGCATAGCTGATTTAGAAACTACAGTAAAATAGGAAATAATTGAGTATATACAGTACAGGCCAAAAGTTTGGACACACACCTTCTCATTCAATGCGTTTTCTTTATTTTCATGACTATTTCCATTGTAGATTCTCACTGAAGGCATCAAAACTATGAATGAACACATATGGAATTATGGAATTAACAAAAAAAGTGTGAAATAACTGAAAACATGTCTTGTATTTTAGATTCCTCAAAGTAACCACCCTTTGCTTACTAGAATATAAGACATGTTTTCAGTTATTTCACACTCTTTTGTTAAGTACATAATTCCACGTGTTCAATAATAGTTTTGATGAATCTACAATGTAAATAGTCATAAAAATAAAGGAAACGCATTGAATGAGAAGGTGTGTCCAAACTTTTGGCCTGTACTGTATGTATATGTGTATATATATATATATATATTTACATTAAATAAGTAAAAGTAGAAAATTTGAATCCCTGCAAATATTACTGTCAAACTGGATTTGAACTTTATTATGAATAATATTGATAAATGTATTTAATCTTCTGAGTGGAAGTTTACACAACCCTCTCACTTATTTCACTTCTATTATACTTCTGCAACCAAAGACAATATTAACAATGAAGATTACAATAAAATATAACACACAGGTAATTTAAAACTTAAAAACTGCAATCTTTCGAATTGTAATTTTAATTAAAAAAACTATAATAACTGCTTCACAGTGGGCACCAACGATTAGTGTCACTTACTCAGTGTCCGACTGAATGACTCCTCTTATGCTCCGAGTTATGGCGTTGAATAATGGACAGAAGATAGTTTTTGCAGAACATTATGACGTCCCTTTGAAGCCGACCTTTGACCTTGTGGACATAAATGTCATCACTTAATCATTCTATCCTATTTGTGTAAAATTTGGTCATAATTTGCAAATGAATCATTGAGTTATGACCACAAATGGGACGGATGGACAGATGGAAGAACTGATTCAATATTTGGGGGTCAAAGGTTAAATGTCATGGCAATATCTTTTCTCATGGATATCTCAGGGACGCAGAGCGGGAATTCCTTCAAATTTTGCACAAACGTAAACTCAATGACGAATTGTCACACACAAAAAATGTTCAGCCCTATCTATTTATATACTAGTGTTCCCTAAATTCTTACAAAGTATTAACATCGAAACCAAGTATCACTCAGTCAGGCTGACACAGTGAACTTCCAATAAAACTTTCGGTAACGCTTTATAATAAGGTCCTTAATAACCATTAATTAACAGGTAATAAGGCATTGTTCTCGCTTTAGATCCCTTTATCTGCAAAAAGCATAGTTAACTGTTAACAAGTGCATAGTTAACTTATAATAGATGAGCAATAAAGTATATTTTAATATACTTTACTTAAAATAAGATTAATAAAGGCATGGCAAAGACATAATGGGTGGGTCATGGGTGTTTGTAATGCCATTATTAACACTTATATAAGCTTATAAACACACAATAATGTTAATAAGCATCTTGTAAGGACTTACAAGGGCCTTATTACTGGTTAATTAATGGTTATTACAAGGATAAAATATACTTTATTGCTCATCTATTATAAGTTAACTATAAGTTAACTATGCTTTTTGCAACTACCGGATCTAAAGCGAGAACAATGCCTTATTACTTGTTAATTAATGGTTATTAAGAACCTTATTATAAAGTGTTACCGAACTGGCTGCCAAGAACATAATACAAATACCATCAAAATATGAAAACAACATGAATCAAATCATCACAGTATTTGCTGTGACTTAGCTCAAGATACTTGCAGGTTTCTAAAATAGGCCCACGTGTCCCTGAATGGCTGGTGTGGTCTGCAAAAAATAATGGGGTCTACTTGGTGGGGTCAGTGTTGGCACGTTATCAACACACTGCCACATATCATCCTTCCTGGAAGTAGCTTAACCAGCTAAACTTGCTCACAAGCTAGCTGTCACTCCACTCAGCAGAAATAATCTTCTCCAGACCTCAGCCATACAAAACTCGCTGCCAAAGCATTTTACTCTCTGTGCTATTAGAGGATTTAGTTATGTGACTGTCTGACTTCTTTTTTTCGACACGTCTTCTATTTTACTGTCGTCTCTGTCAAAGCCCCTCTCAAGTCGCGTTTAACTCAAATGGAATCAAACTCGCGTAGTTTAAAGAAACATAATGAGATTTAAAAACACAATAAGATCCAACCAGAGATGCAGCATGGAGGGTGCTGGTTGCCCCGAGGGGATTGTTGGTGCACAATCCATTACATGTGCTGTCCATTTTGTTGATGTTTATTGTTTTACTTGGCTTTCCAATTCACTTCTATATTCCATAATGCTCAGACTATATTCTGCCCTTATTTTCTGCGTCATTGAGAGTGCAAGTAGAGTGAGCATGCTTTTTGCTTTCCAATGAAATGACAGCCACATGGGGACACTGATCATGATGGATGAGATTGTGTCCTACTCCACATGTAGTATTTGATGCTTTTTTAGAGACGAGGAGAGTAAGTAGCATCCAGTAGACACACAGGGTCTCTCATAACAAGACAAAGTAGGAAATATAGGGATTTATATAAAAAGGATTAGTCTTGGCTGGTAATACGTTTGGTCATTTTGCTACTTCTAAAATTAAAGCTTCATATGACATCTCATGGATTCAGAATTCATTTTAAGGCATTTAATGCAGTCTCCCTCTCTCTCTCTCTGCCTCTCTCTCCCTCTCTTTCTCTCAGAGAGCCAAAGGGTCAGTGATTAAATGATGTAGTCTGTGGGATGCATCAGCCAGGTGGTGTACAACGCATCTGTTGTGTTAAGTCTTGCAGACACGGTCTTACCCATGGCAAGCCTCCGATGCAGGAACGGTCTCAGCTGCTGTGTTCCCATTTATTTATTGTCATCTATTGGACATCTATTTGTACAGTTTTCCACAAAACACCAGCTGGTTTAATTGGTACAAGCTCCACCAGATTTACAGACTCCCCTCTTTGACAACCATCCATGATAATATCCTGCTGCAAGGCTTTGGCCACATTAAGTGTAAGTTTTAAAGAAATACTTTACACTAGCTTGTGTTCGGGGATGGGCGATATGACAATTTATATTGTAACGGTAGAAATGTGTCCACCGGCAGAGACTTGGTAATACTGTGCGCCGCGGGAGATGTTCGTGGCAAGCTATGTGGCAAATAAGGGCTGGATTTTTGTGCAATCTTGTGATTCTCGCCTCGCAAGGTAACATGATTTGGGCAGCAACAGAGGAGAGTGAAGGTGTAAATACAGAGCAGGAGGAGGCCTCTTGTAACACTTGAAATTATTGTTCTTGGGAACCTTTAAGCTTTGAAAGAAAAGTCTTTTGTTTTCAACTCAAGTGACTCATGCGAGGCAGCTATTTTTGTCTGTATGGAAGTTCCAAATAAAGATGAATATACTCCAATGTGATGACGCGTGAAATGGTTATTTTAAACCATTTCGTAAGTGAATTTACTGGAAGATTTAAACCATATGTCCATCCCCGGGCATGATTTAATTAATTTATTTTATTAATATTGTACATTTGTGAAAACATGCAATTCATAAACAAACTAATTTGCGACTAATACCATTAAGTATTTTTTATTATTATTATTAAATAACAGGGAATAAATAAAACAAATAAAGAGATTAACTTTATATATATATATATATATATATATATATATATATATATATATATATATACATATATATATATATACACAAGTAAGTAAGTAAACTTTATTTACATAGCACCTTTCACAGACAGAAGTCACAAAGTGCTTCACATAAAAAATCATACACATAACATAAAAATGTACATACAAGTTTTAAAAGACCAAAACAACAGCAATTTAAACAACCATAGCAGTCCCAAAACAATTAATCAAAAGCCTGAACAAAAAAACAAAAAAACAAAAAAACAAAACAAAACAAAAAAAAAAAAAAAATATATATATATATATATATATATATATATATATATATATATATATATAATAACAATAAGAATGATACCTGCTTCATTATTCCAAACACCATTTTCAAAAAAAATTAAAACATAAACAGCATGCAATATTATTTAAAAGGGACATGTAATTTTTGGGGGGAAATATTCTGCACCTTCTTTTTTTAAAATCTAATTTTAGTACTCAAACTTACTTGGAAAAATTGTTCCTCACTGAGCTCAGTATTTTTCACCACCTCCCCGGTTCTAACATACACGAGTGATTCACTTGAACTCTCACAGGCTGACACTGCCCTGACAGTTTTGTTGGAAGACCTGTGATTTATGGTGAAACATGCATCCTCTCAAGCTGCTTTTATGGGGCATGTATGTCAGCAGGTGTTTTTTATTCATCATGGTTTTTTTCTTTACTGTTGCTGTATGAGATTGACGCATGGAGAGTACCTAATATAGCACACATCATGTGTTCATGGAGATGTACAGTATATATGTTGGAAAGTGTGAATGATTTATGTAGCAGGTCTATTCCTCATACAAACATTTCCATATACTGTAATGTTGATGCATGTTGATAAGTATAGAGGACAATAAATGTTAGCACATCCCACCTGCTATGTTGAAAAGTCTTGTTTGAGATGACATGTTGCTTATTGGAGCCTCTGCAGGATAAAATAACTGATTTAAATTCTGAAAAAAATGGGTGGATGCACAATTGTTTCAAGCATTTATACATGTACTATTCAAACGCATGCAAAAAAAAAAATGCATACTATTTCTTTTTTCTTCTCCAACATTATTCTGTGTCTAAATAAATGAAGACAGAAATCTTAGAATGATGTACAAACCACCAATGAGGGGCAACAAGTAATTAGCTGAAAATGATAAAAGTACAACCAAGACATTCGTCTATATTATTGTCAAATGAATTGTTATAATGATGTCTGTTTTTTATTGCCATATATTTAATTATTTTTCTCCCACTGCTTTTGATATGTAACTCACCGGGCTGAAGAAAGAATTATTTTTTTTATTTTTTTATTTAGTGGAAAATTGAGCTGGAGAACTCCCAAATTGGACCACATGAAAGCACAAAGCACATCTTTGTAGCTACTGTACCTTGTGTAAAAGTTTTTTTTTTTTATTTAAAGCCCTGGAGTATATCATTATGGCTAATTTATGGCTACGGAAATACTGTTGTTTTTTGTAGCATAAAATTGTTGCATGTCTAAATACTATATGTGCTGAGGTGCCAAAAGGCAATTCTTTTTGCCTGTAGGTATAACCTACAATTTTCTTTCTTGTCTCCATAACTGGCAACATAATGGTGGTGATGCTCCCTGTTTCTGCTCTGTGTATCTCTAAGCGTGCAGCTGCCGCCGCCCTGCAAGCTCCAAATAATCCTGCATCCTGGCAGAGCACTATAGCCTAAAATAATGGGCAGCACATTATCTTAGCTAACAACATATTTCCTTGTCAAGGGCAATTTGGCAATAGGCTTGATGTTTAAGGACTCATAATCATTCGAATAGCATCAGCTAAACACCCCTTCACGAATGTGCAAATATGCACACACACACACACACACACACACACACACACGTATACTACTGCACACAGCGTGGTCTGTGATTGATTAGCACAGTGGCACTGGTACAATAGCTCGGAGGGGGTGCAATCCTTAAATAGAAGGTTTGAAGGAAGAGCAAGGCAAGCCAAGAATTCTGATCAGCTGCAAGAAAACTGTTCTGGATGGCGTTCAAGTAGTAACACACAATCCTCAGAAGTGTACAAGTAAATAAATAACTTCTATTTTTTTTCTCTTTTGCTTGTTTCTTACCTGTCACTGTTTTTATGGCTGACATTCTGCTTGGATAGAAATGGGACTGTAGTAATACTTTTCAATCAATACCATCATGTTTATTGATTATCCCCCCTCTTTTTTCTTTTTTTTTTTTTTAAAGAAATATGCACATTTTCTGTCTATTAAAGCCTCCAAGATAATGTAGTGAGAAGATGGATTACCACTGTTAAAAATATTGCTAATTACAGATTTCCTGAGACTGTATCTGGTCCGATCTCGGCACTTTTAACAGATCATATCGACTATTGAGCCACATTGAGCCCAACTGGTCCTTTGTCAGCTGTCACGCAGGTGTTTTTACCTGCAAAGTTTTAATACACATGTAACAAGCGTAGCTACCGCCCTCAATTCTCATTCGGCCTCAGCTGATGCTTTTGATTTAAGGAGAAACAGACAGCAACCGTGAGAAATGTTTTAAAGACGACGATAAACCCTCAATGGAATACAGCTTATTCAGATAACTGCATATCAACAAACAATGGAAGAGGAGAGAGACATTCCCTTGTGTGATACAAGGCCAAATAGAGGGTTTGTTTTTTTGTACTATATTTAAGTTTTAGCCAGTGTCCTAACTCTGATTTCTGATTTTGGGGATGTACACTACCGGTCAAAAGTTTTAGAACACCCCAATTTCTCAATTTTTTATTGAAATTCAAGCAGTTCAAGTCAAATGAACAGCTCTGTCTTTTGGTGTCTTTTTTTGGTCATTTTGTGGTTTTTTTAGTCCTTTAGTCCAACATAAAATGTGATTTTGAATCTTTTTTTTAACTTTCAAAACACTATCATGCTCAATAAAGAATTTTAAATGTTGCAAATGTGCATTAATTTCAGAGTACACTGAGACATTAAACTGCATCATTTTCAATTAAATTCTGGAAAAGTTGGTGTGTTCTAAAACTTTTGACCAGTACTGTATATCGGAATAGAAGACTTTGGCCATATCCCCCAGCCCTAGCATCCATTCATTAACACCCTGACAGTCATCAATCTTTTTCCACACTGTCTAAGTGAAAATATTTCCAAGTCCCACTGAAAAGTGACACATTTATTCAAATGACAGGTGGCATCATTTTGTTTTCAAACCACAGATGTAACACATGTTCTATTTCCGCCTTTCCAACAATCCAACAAATCATCCTTCCCAATCCCTGTCACTTGTTATTAGAACAACAACTCTTTAAAAGAGGCGTGATTGTAAAAAGCTGGCATGAACACAACCTTTACTGTCAAAAACAGGCAATCTCCATCATCTGATGAATATTTGGCACAATTTGACAGATAATGATTATTTAAAAAAATCTACATTGTGCAATATATTTCTTAAATAAAGTGCACGGCGACTCGTGTGATTTCACAGAAAACTGCTTGGACAAGTGGAAAATCGCATGTCTTCTCCCAGCGACTCCCTCTCCTCCCCTCAGTCATCCACCATTAGGCTTGCACAGTAGCAAAACCTGTTGGCAGTCTGAGCCATGCTGCTACCTGCTGTAATGTAACTAAGACAAAGCTCCTTTATCTGCCTTGCTAGACTGCTGTCCTCAGCACACAATTTACTATTCAGTCATTTAACAGATGCTCTTATCCAGACAGAGACATAATGAATGCATTCAAATATAGAGGTGACAGAGACGGCCTCATATTTCCACTGTGTCCTCCCAACTTTGTCAGATGTGAAGGGCGTAGGGCACCGGTGGTGGAGGTCACAGGAGACCTGTCTGGATGGCAGACTGTGGAGATTGCTTACTTTATGACTCCCACTTTGGATTTCTCTCCCGCCCTGTCTCCCTGCCTCTCCCTCACTCTCATTCTCATTGGATTTCTCATTTCCTATGTTTTTTTCAACCTGCATGCCACATTACATTTTGAAGGTGAATCCCATAAATACTGAAATTACTTTGGAGGATAAATTACTAAGGAGGGGATTTTTTTTCCCCGGGCCTGATTACCATTGCATGCAGTCCCAAGCTTAATTTTTGCATCGACAATTTCTACCAGTGGAAATTCTTCTTGCAACTCCATGCTTTCTGACAAGGCTAACAGTCTATTTTCTTTAAATGTCGGATTGAGACAAAGGACAAATGAAGGAAGGGAGAAATGTGCTGATTTAGCTAATCCCTTTGAAATATATATCATTTTCTGATTTGTTCCCGACGTCTCACATTTGAAATTCCGTCTCAATTTTTATCTAAGAAAACAGGCATGGGAAATTAATCTCCTGAAGACTCTTGACAGGGTCATGTCCAGGCCCACAGACATTCCCAGCAGGTACCCACTCTGTGTCTGTCTGCAACTGTGTGTGCATGCGTCTTTAAATATGTATGAATGTGTTAACCACAGCCAGTTTTGGTATTGCTCTTTTACAGTTACTATATTTCAGTTCACTCTGCTTTACCCTCAACCTCACCTTTTTATTTTCCTGGTGGAAGTTGCATTATTGACCAGAAATTAGCCAGTTTAATATCATTAATGCAGTGAAGCAGTTAATTATTTTAATTACAAGATGTAATCAATATGTTAACCAGTAAACTCACAGATTTTATTAAGGTACTCTGGAGGCTTTTAACAGCAAAAAGATTTGCAGAGAGCCACTGTTTTCACTAATGGAACAAACCAAGGGCCTGTTAGGGCCTTGCTATTGGGCTTAAGCCACAGGTCTTTTTTGTCTTAAGGCATGGGTATGAGTTTTACTAAAAAATATTTCATATGAATATGAAATATGGGCTGGGAGAGACAGAGAAGGAGTGGGAGCAAGCAAATATGGACGTGTACATAGTGCAGACAAAAGATGATACAAAAACTGGATCATTAAGCCTAATGTTAATGCTCCATTGGAGCATCTGATTGATTGATTGATTGATTGATTGATTAAGAATTTATTTGAACACAAAATAAAAGATGAACATTTAAAAACAAACAAACAACAATAAATACAAAACAACAACACAAATGAAACAACAACAAGACTCAACACTTATTTGTGTTCAAAAGGAGGGAGAAGAAGCCAAAGCTTATTAAATCACACCCCTTCTCCCTATGTTAATTTACTATATTCTGTTATATAACAATAATATTTATATATATGTATGTATAACACATAGTAATGTAGTTTATAAACTCATTATTACCATTATTAACACACATAACTTGTTAATAACTTACAAACACATAAGTACACATACACCCATGTAGTCATAACGAGACAATCTGTGTTGCTTATATCTGGTATATGAAATGTCTGTATCATCACCTTCAGCAGTTTTTCTTATTAAGATCCAACTCTCGCTTCTTTCCAAGCAGTTCTTGTACTCTAAGAACTGAAGTTAATGTTCATCCAGAGACAACCATTTTTCTTTTGTGTGTTTTTTGTGATGACAAATCGAACCAGAAACACTTCAGCACTGTTTGCTCACTGGAGCAGCTTTGACGTCAGATGCAAGGTAGCCTACAGTGGTGTTGATTGGCTATCACTCGTCGTGTGTAACTAATCAGGCAGTGCTGCGGGTGGGACATTGAATGAGGAACAGACAGAAAGTGGCTGGCAGCATCACAGCTTTTTTAATCTGTTTTTTAAAATTTGCTCAAGAGCAATCATTGAAAAAAATGTCATTTTCACATGAACTGATACAGAAAATGCATGTGTTGATGCATAAAAATTCTCAGGAATTCCAGAAATAAAGTGTGACCCCCCAACCCAAATGTTGAAACATAACATATGCCATTGCTACAACCTCAATAATGAACATCTAAACAGCTAAAATTAACATCTCTAAGACTGTGTCAACAAATACAAACATTATAACCTTCCTAAGAGCAAAATTTGTGGATGATCTGTTGCATTGTATTGAATTCAATTTTAGGAATGTACCAAAAAATAAACCAGTGGCCTAGGAATGTGTGAGAAAAGAGTCATAGTGTGTTTAAATAAAATAATAGAAACAGAATGCATCAAATTCAAAGTGTAAAAATACAAACATTTACCAATTTGAACATAACATATACTGCCTTTGTACATTTTTCAATTGAATATATGTCTCAAATGAAAAGCAAATTATCACATCTGTTTTATTTATTTATTGAATTTTCATTTTTCAAAATATCATTATTTACATGCACTGCTTCCGATCAAACGCCTTTTAGGGGAGCTCCGCCCCCTTTTAGGGGAGCTCCGCCCCATTGTGTGATAGGCCTACACCTGGTCAGTAACACAATTCAATCTGGGTTTCCACCCTGACTCATCTCATCTGAAAGTCTATTTAGCCTACCGATCTTTTGGAGTTTTAAAGTGGCTACAAGGTTCAATTTTCCAATAATATTCCAATAGTTTCCAGCGAATATCAATGTTCAATGTGTATGTGCTGGATGGTGTGCTTTCACACACAACCTCATTTGGCCATAATTGAAAAATCTACTTAATCTCCCACTACACTGCAAAAAAGCCAACTTGTATTTTTTGGCCTAAAACAGTGATTTAAGTTGGTAAAACTTGGAAATATAAATTATTGACATTTAGGGCAATAATGTAAGTTAGCACAACAAAGGAAGCCAGTTGTCTGCTCAAAAACAAGTTGGTGAGTTGTTGTTACTTATATCTTTAAGTTGGGGTTCACAACAAGGGACAATAGTTCTGATAACTCTTATTTCTTTGTTGTGAAATTCGGTCATTAGCGAAAGCTAGCAGCTAACTGATGCTAGCGGCTAACTGATGCTGGCGGCTAACTGATGCTAGCAGCTAACTGATGCTAGCGGCGCTTCTTATTACAGCTACAAGAGTAGCCATTAGCGTATCAATGCTAACTCAAAATTGTGGTCACAACATTAGCTGACATTCATAGCGGCGTTACAATCATGCCAATTCAGCACATTGCAGTTAGAGGTAAGGATTAAAAGTTATTACAATGTAAAATTATAAGTTAGTACTTAGTTATAAGCTTGACAAAAATCTGAATTCAGAGTTGAGCAAACTCAAAAACTTAAAATATTTAGTTTAATTATCCAACTTAAAATTTTATTAAAGTTTGTTGGCTTGAAATTTTGAGTTCACCCAACTTTTCTTTTTTTGCAGTGTATATGAATACATACTTCCTACGGGCACTGCAGTGCTAGTCAATAAAAAAAGAGGTAATAATAAGTATTTATACATACATAGAGCCCCAGATTAATTTAAAGGTTTTGTGGCGGTCCTGATCTCCAGTGACCTGAACACCACCCCTGGTACAGAAGTAGAGTCATATATTTGAACTACTGCAAATGAAATCACCATCACTACTTGAGCATCGGCTACAATGTAAATGTTGCTCATTTGTTATGTGCGGGTCGCTGGCCTTAACTGGAGCTGTTGCCAAGATGATCCTTTACCAAGACTGTCTTCTGAATAGAGCTCAGACATATTGCGAATGAGAGACAATCTGTGATTGCTGGCTACAAAGACGAGATTTGGCATGGTCTAACATTTATATATTCCCTGCCTCTCTGCTACCAGCGCGCACATCCATGATGACATGTCAACAAGCGCCCACACATGACAGGCATACCATCCTGTGTGGGCGCGCTCAGAGTGTCAGAAGAAGAATATCAAACTACCCCCCCCCCAACACACACACACACACACACACACACACACACCGACTCCACACCCTCGATCCATCCCTTTGAGTGACAGTGTCCTTATGATTCAAGTACACAATAAAGTTCCAAGTGTGTAACAGCATCTGGTGAGGAGGTTATATATCACAGTGTAACATACGGTAACAACGCTGCTCTGTCACTCCCTGTTTAGTTCGAGAACACAAAGTTAGTAGCACGGTAGCCATAATGTCTAGCAATACTCGTTGGTGCTAATTACACTGTAAAAAAAATCTGTTTAATTTACGGTAAAATACCGGCAGCTGTGGTTGCCAGAACTTCACCGTAAAAATTACAGTGAGTGGATTTTCTATTCTAAATTTAAATGTAAATATCAGCAAAAACTGTAATTTAGACTGAGTATTCCTGTTATTTTTAGGGTAATTGTGTCATTCATTCACACATCATGGTATTTCTCCATAAATTTTGCATGAAAATGTTATATTTTTACAGCAAAACTGTGTGTTTCTTCCACTTTATGGCAGAAAAAAGTAAAAGTTTTGTGCTATTCTTTGATTTTGATTAATTAAAAGTGTCTAATATGGTGATATACAATTTTTTATTTTACGCCCTATTTCTGATGTATTTCACAGTGTTTTACTGTTATTTCTACAAAGATTTTTAACAGTGTATGTTATTGTTGATATAAAAATAGTGGGTGGCATGTAAAAAAACTGTTTTGAATCCAGAAATCGGTAACACTTTACAATAACCATCATTTATAAATGGTAAACAGATAGTTTATTAATGTTTAATCATCATTTATAAACCGTTTATAGACCATTTAGAATGGTAAATACATAATTTTATTAATGTTTAACGAACCAAATCATTTAAAAATGGCTATTAGATGGTATGTTAATGTAAGTTTATAGTTACTTTTACATTAACAAACAATTCAATTATAATTAATAGTTTATCAATAGTTTTAGTTGCACTCATTATAACATTTTTAACACCATATTAGGTATGTTAATGATTTTGAAATGATTCATATACCTTTGAGAAATTGGTTGAAAACATTTAAAGATTAAATACATATAGCACTTTGTAAATGGTTAATAATTGGTTTATAAACCATCTATAAACATTACTTAGTTGGTTATTGTAAAGTGTTACCCAGAAATCTTTTGTAAGTATATTAAAATCACTGATGTGAAAAAACCTTATCAACCCCTGACGAATTATGGTTATTTTGTCATCTTGTGAAGACCAACTTTTACGTATCTCCCTTTAAAATCTCATCAGCATTTCACCGAAGTGTCATGACTTAAGTTATAGCAAAGAGCAAATTAATCTGGCGAATATTTCTCCGTTAAAATCACTAAAATACATGACTTTGAGGCACAGATGGAGTCGAGCAGTGTGAACATTTCTGTCCATCCTAGCATGTCTTCAGTCAATCAAGACTTCTTACCAGAGAGATTTTATGATTTTTTTTTTTTAAAGGAAACAGTTTGACTCAATGCAAGTCACAAGTGTGGTATGATTGGTTATGGGCCAAGACCTCCCAACCCACACACAACACAAAACCATCAACATCACCCCACACCCCCCACACACAGCCTCTCCACAGGCATGCCAGCACTGAGCGGTGCTTTCACCATACAGAGTAAAGGAGGGCCAAGCGGCAACTAGGGCAGCGGGGGCACAACCTGTCAGGGAACTCTGCTGCCAAGCCTCAAATACATTTGGAGGTAGCCTTGACTGAAAGTGACTTTCAAAGTTTATCTTAGTGTTGCAAACAGTCCGTATCCAGTAAACTGTGCACAAAAGCACTTTTTCTAGGGTAGTTTCTTCTTGTAAGTGGAGCAGAAGTTAGTTCAGAAAAAGATCTAAAACTGTGGTGAATATAGGCTTTTTGTTGGCTTGGCGTGATTGTCTGGCCTTTCCACCATTTCACAATTGAGATTAATTTTAAAACCCACTTTTATCTACTGTTTTTTGTTTTACCCAGCATGAGACTCGCTTTGTTTTAGTTGTGTTTGCTTGTTCTTTGTTTTTATTGTTTTTATCGTTGGTCTGTCCTGCCATGTACAGCACTTTGTATCAGCTAACGCTGTCTCAAAGGGCTCTATAAATAAAGTTGATTTGATTTGATTTGACCATTTCACCTTATTTTAATGTAATCAGCCAATCAGGGACTGCGTTGTAGCTGATGATATAAAATACAGGCCACTGTTTGCCAAACAGTAATGGCGCTAACGTTAGCAATAGTACAGACAAAGGAGCAATAATTGCATAATTGTGGAATAAATGCAATAACAACCATTCAAAATGAACAGTAGCAAGCACTTTCACAGTTCTACCAACTGGGTTCAGCCAAAGGCTGATCTATCGACTAGCTCCATTGGTGAGAATGAAGAAGACTTTCCCTTCAATAAATCAATCTTGCAATCTTGTCTTTTTTTCCACCAATCATTGCACTGATGGATAATTAACCCATCGAAGCCTGCAAAGCGGATACGTCGTTTTGTAGTATTTGTATAAGCTCTCAAATACTTTTTGAATTTCATTTCTAAAAAAAAATCTATTATTTAGTAGAAGCGTTGACACTTCTGTTGAATTTCCAGAAAAACTTCAGGTTTTAGGGGCTCATTTTAAAATCGCCCAGAGGTTTTACAGGCAGTTTTTACAGGCGTTTTAGGCTTCAATGGGTTAAATAGGAGATGCATCAAGGCTGCATCTATTTCAACAATAACTGAAGTTATGGCTGCTTTTTCTGTACTTACACTAGCATTAGTGCTGGATCCGGCATTACTGTTTGCGGCCTTGAAATCATTTGGAATGTGGAAAAGCCCAGACTATAACGTAGAGACACCAGAAATGTTGATAGGACGGGTTTAACAGGCGACATATATCCTTATCCAGTGGTGGAAGGAGTATTAGGATCCCTTACTTAAGTAAAAATACTAATAAAACACTGTGCATTTACTCCACTACAAGTAAAACTCCTGCATACAAAACTGACTGAAGTAAAAGTACAAAAGTATCAGCACCAAAATGTACTTAAAGTATCAAAAGTAAAAGTACTCATTATGCAGAATGAACCCACACAGATTGTTTTATATGTTCTAAATGTATTATAAGATTATTTGTATTGATGCATTTATATAAGTAGCATTTTACTGTTGTCCAGATAGGACTTTTTTATTTTTGAAAAATCTTTTTTATTGGCATTTGTAATTAAACAAAAAAACAGGTTACAGATTCTGTAAGTGTACACAATAACTCCCCCTTCCCCCCACCCCACCCCATTGTCCCATATCCTCTAAGAAAAAAGGAGAATACAACAGAGAAAGTAGTGCAATAAGGAAAAAAAAAAATAAGTAGGAGTAATTTTAACTACTTAATACACTGTTATGTTGTATAAATGTGTAATCATATTAAATGTATGGTATTTTTTCATGTTGAATCTGAAAAGTAACTAAAGCTGTCAGCTAAATGTAGTGGAGTAAAAAGTACAATATTTGCCTCTAAATGTAGTGGAGTAGAAGTATAAAGTTACATAAAATGGAAATACTTAAGTAAAGTACAAGTACCTCAAAATTGTACTTAAGTACAGTACTTGAGTAAATGTACTTAGTTACTTCCCACCACTGTCCTTATCCATAGTCAGTGTGTATGACTGATAGAAAGTCAGTACATTCCCTGTTTGGGGAAGCAGAGTATCGGTTAGTTCGTTTAGCCAGTATAATGTTCAATTATCAGTTGAACCACCAGTAGGATTCATCCTCTGGGAACGAATAAATGAAAATGAAGAAGCTCATGGTGTATTCAATCCAATTTGTGTTTAATATTGGTTTCACCATCTACAGTATGCCTCCATGGACGTCCCACACTACCTCTGTAGTTCATCAAGTGTGCAAATGACTGCATTTGTGACGTCTTTTTTTCATTCCCTGTGGCCTCACTCAGAATGTTTGAAGAGTCTATCTGATTTCACTTGAAACTGTAACGGCCAGACCACCACCGAGTCATCAATCAACCTCAATTCGTTGGAGGTTTGATTGAATTTCAGCATTTTCTTCAGTCTGAAAGGTTCTGGAGGTCGATAAGACTGATATTTGTGCGATGGCGATAGTCATATGAGTGGTACAGGAATGATGTAAAAGAGGTACATGAACTCAAATCTTTTATTTCCTCCACTCCCTGTTTATGATCGTCTCAGGATATAAATTATATGAACTTATGTAAACTTGTCTCGTTCTTGATGTTACGGAAGAACAAGACAAAAAGAATAAATGAATAGAAGCAGAACAAAGGGACAATGCAGAAAACAACAGCTGCTTTAAATGATATATAACTGAGAAATAAAACAATAACGTAGTGCTTTACAGATGTATTTTTAATATCAGTATGTCAATATGTTGTTTAAATACGAGCAATGTCTATATTAAACTGCAGCAGGATATATTTTTATCTCATAGCAGGGCTGCCACTGGCATTAAAATAAACACATACAGTGTTTCATTTATAATGTGGTTTCCCTTTCAGACAATTTTCTTTTACCACTAATGATCTCACCTTCCTCTCATAAAAAAGGAGATGTTGGTTCATATTGTCTAATATTTCAATTCCCTCCTTGCCATTATGTATACAATAACACAAAACACATCGTGTCATTATGTCGGCGATTGCAGGTGTACGCAGCTGTGAATAACGACAAATGTTTGTGATGTCTTCTATCTCCCTCTCAGTGATTGTGTGCCATTAAACTGAGGTGTGGAAAGAGCAAACTAAAATCATATTAATAGAAACATAATCTCCTCTTTCATCTTTAATTTTTCACCGTCACATCAGAGCAATGTAGCACTCATCATCCTCTTAATTAGCTGTCAAAGTATGGCCGAGAGGAGTTCCAGAAAAGATGCTTCCCTTGACACGGGACAATGGAGGAGACGGGGACGGGTGGTTTCTAGGATATTTCACCAGTGTTTTCCTTTATAGTCTCTTTTAAGGACACGGTCCTCCTGGGTGGTAGCTGTATATACCCTGACTGGAAATGGAAGAAGCAAAAAAAATACATCATGTTGTGACAGATGTCTGGTCATGTCCCAGTGCCAACAGTCCCTTCTTCAGTTATTAGTTGTTCCCGCAGCCATGCTCAAGCACAAAATATGACAAGACCTGAGAATCTGTACTTGGAATATTATGATGAATTAATATGATGTGATGTGCCTACATCTCTAGGTGCTTTATGATATGTCACTAACAAAATAGTAACTAAACATATTTTATCACATTAGCCTGTGTGAATTCTAAGACTGTGCTGCATTGCAAAAAAGCCAACTTGTATTTTTTGGCCTAAAACAGTGATCTAATTTGGTAAAACTTTGAAATATAAATTATTGACATTTATGGCAATAATGTAAGTTAGCACAACAAAGGAAGCCAGTTGTCTGCTCAAAAACAAGTTGGTGAATTGTTATATAAGTTGGGGTTCACAACATGGGACAATAGTTCTGCTAACTCTTATTTCTTTGTTGTGAAATGCGTGAAAGCAGTTAAATTCGATCATTAGCGAAAGCTAGCGGCTAACTGATGCTAGTGGCTAACTGATGCTAGCAGCTAACTGATGCTAGTGGCGCTGCTTGTTACAGCTACAAGAGTAGCCATTAGCGTGTCAATGCTAACTCAAAATTGTGGTCGCAACATTAGCTGACATTTCATAGCAGCGTTACAATCGTGCCAATTCAGCACATTGCAGAAGTAAGGATTAAAAATTATTATAACTTATAATGTAAAATTATGAGTTAGTACAACTTACAGTTGAGTTGACAAAAATCTGAATTCAGAGTTGAGCAAACTCAAAAACAAAACTTAAAATATTTAGTTTAATTGTCCAACTTAAAATTTTATCGAAGTTTGTTGCCTTGAAATTTTGAGTTCACCCAACTTTTCTTTTTTTGCAGTGTGTGATTTGCATATGATAGTCATTATCTCTACTCAACTCAGGTTGTGAGCTAAGCTTAAATTTATAGTTTCAGATGTGACCTGCAGTTTTCAATAGAGTATCATCCCATACCATGTCCCACAAAGTCATGATACAGCCTTTCAAACTTTCTTAGTAAGACTCTTAATATTAATATATTATATCAAACTATAATCGGGATCATAACAGGGTTTCAGTGGATATAACACCCAATAACTACAAGCCTGTGGTTTGAAGACTCGGGGAAAGATTCATGCAGTAAAGCACAATATATACCAGGCTCTATAAATGGTAATGGTATATTATAATTTATATTATTATGTATTATTCCAATAACTAAATTATAGGAATAGGAAGCCAACCTGACCTAGCATTGCCTACCATCCTGACACTTTTCATTTCTTTTTTTAGGAAAAGTCAGTCTAAACAGTCTACTCTAGGCCTTTTGTCATTGTGTTTATCTGCAGACTAGCAGCCATAGGCTTTGTGTTGTTAAAAGCCTTTTTTTTTAAATTTAGAACGCTAATACATTGACATTGATTATGTCAAAGAACGTTAATTTGAATTCTATGGAAAAGGCTCTCTAAAAGCCAAAGTATATCTGTGAAGATTTGAAGGGTCATAACTGTTTTGCTAACAGTAGTGGGTTAGATTCCGTCAGAGCGATGAATTATTAAATCATCACTCTTTGCTCAACAAATATCTACCTTTCTTACCCTGAGATGTGGAGAAAAAAGGTTAAAAAGGTTATGAGCTGCTTTTTAAAATACAAAAATGGGAAATAATTGGAAGCAGCCATTGAAGCCATGTAATTACAAGTTGTCATGCATCCCTACTTCAAAGGTTAATTTTAGTCTTGAGTCAGTATTTATGAGATTTCAAATTATATCCTTTTTTTCAAAGTTTGACAAAATTGGTTGCATCATAATGAAAATATTGGCAATAAAAGATCAGGACATTGTGTAGGTATATAGCATTGTTGCATCAAACAGCCATGACCTAATTGTAAATTATATTAGAACAGTATAATATAGTTTTTGTAATCCAACATGTTAATGATTTAAGTTAGTAGAAAATATAACAAGAACAGACCAATGAAAAACAAGAAAACATGATGTACATTAAATGCATTACTTCAATATGTACTGTGCTGTTTTGTACCTTACAAAACAGAAGCGAGTTCCTGATGTGCAGGTGTTGGGATTCACATGTCTGAAGAGTCTCTCCATTACCAGGTTCAGCACATTTTTTCTGCCTCATTTACAGCCTGATTGGAGTTTGGGCACAGCAGAGGCCAGGTTCTAATTCTCCCTCATAATGAATTAGTGTCATAATTAGTAACAGGGCTAACCTTCTTATTGCACAAAGCAGGAATATGTTCCCCTCTATTTTGTGGTGTTTGAACAGTTTGTGTGTCTCTGCGTGTGCGCGCAAGTTTAAAGTGCTTTTGTGCTGAGTGCTTGTGCATAATTTTCTGTTTCATCAGTAATTGTTGCTAATGAGATGTCTAGTACTCTATGTGCCAGTGGATTGCACTTCTGTACATTCTCACCTGAAGTTCTCTTTTTAGTGCATTTGGCTGCCTTTATCCATTTACACTTCTGTTTCAAAAACTGCTATGCAAGAAACACCTTCCCTTTTAAATATTCCAGTAGCCTGAATACCTTTTTCCCACCTGTAGCTTATGACTGAGCTCGTCATTTGCAAGAAGAAGAAGTAAGAAAGGTGTAACACTTAACAGAATAGTTAGTGCTGCACAGTGAAGTTTCTTTATTGAGAAAGTATTGGCTTTTGAGCCACACCTGAAGTTAAAACACCATTGCTGGGTTTATTATATTCATTAGAGCCTGAACTAAGGGAAAAGTTTTCTTGTTATAGCAATCGTTAATTGGGCAAAAGGCAAATTGCCAACTAGGCATTTGACATGGAAGCAATTTTTGCCATGTTCCCAATTAGTTTTTAGCTGTAAAACAAATACTGTAAGCAATGTTTGTGACCTCATACTGGAGAGGCTTTTGATTGTGGAGAGAACATGATATTTGTTATCTCTCTGCAAATTCATCTGAAATTATGCTCCTATTTTGCACAAAGCTTATTATTACCATCAGTGTGTACATTTGAATCAGAACTGAACAGTACAGTGAATGTTCTGAAATATCTGAGTTGATACTGTTCACTGAGCCACTTTATTGCCCCTCGAGACTCAAAATATACGAGGGGAAATTTCAGTATTGAGCTAATATATCAAAATACAGTAGATAAAAAAACAGAAACAGTTTGACTTCAAGGTTTTTTTATGAGGATGCTTAGGAAATTAAACAAGTATTCCGAATATTGAAAAGGTTATTAAAAGGTTAATCAAAATATGAAGGCTGTGTCCTTATATTGAGTAAACATCTGGTGGCACAGCAGCTCCAGAAGGTTCTGTAAGTATAAAATGTGAGAAATATTTATATGGTTGTGTCTGTGAAAAACATCCTCCTGCAACCGGCAACAATGGTATTTTGCTCAAAAAATTACTGGAAGAGTGCTTCCTGGCCTCAAATTGGGGTAGTTAGACGTGCTCTTCTCGGATAAGAATATAAGGACATGTAGCCACAACCATACAGCCTCATATGCTGTTTGTTCCTACACTCAAATATGACGCACCAAAAATATTACCCCTACCAGCGGAAGGAGATCAACACGTTGTTATACGTAAATAAATCGTAAATAAGAGCTCATTTAAGATTTTGAATTTTCTTTTTAAATAAAAAAAAAGGAAAATTAATGCATGTAAATGCCTGAAGTGAGTAAGTTCTGTGTCTGTTGCTATAACTATCTACTCTGAGATCTGCTCATTTAATTAAAATCCTTTTGGATATCTTACAAAATCTATTTAAATTAGCTTTTAAACCAAAGTCAAGAATAATACCAAACTGAACTACAACTTAAAACAATGACTTTCCCAGAACTAAAACTGTATTTTGTTACTTTTTAAAAAAATGTTTTTAATTGCTCTCTGCTTTGCATGCTTGTGAAGACCTGAATTAGATCAGAGCTTAATATATCAAGAAATGTTATCAACTTAGAACCAAATCCATATTGAAACTCCCATTATTATATTACATATTAAATATTCAACCATTAACTTATTATAACAGGCTTTATGTAGAAGTTGTCTTTAAAAAATAAAATAAATAAAAAATGCTCTTATTCTTTTCTCTTCTTTTCTTCTTTAACATATAGCACTCCTTTGGCGATGACAGTTAGCTCTTAAAGTTATGTACTTACTTGATTCCTGTGGTCTATGTCTAGTACCATCAGGTTGAATGCACTTATTGTAAGTCGCTTTGGACAAAAGCGTCAGCTAAATGACATGTAATGTAATGTAATGTAATGTATTATAGCTACAGATGAGTGGCATGTAATGGTAAGAAATGGCATGCATTAACATTTTATCACTTAGTTTTTGATTTGCTTTTCAAAAAGGGAAAAAAAGGAAGTTATGCTACAGAACAGAAGTTGAAGTTTATGTGTTTGTGTTGTATTTTTAATATGAACACTGATCACCTGGATATGAACCTAAGAATGTAACAACTAATAAATGAATTATGTTACTGCATAAAAATATAGACCCTCTCATGAAGTTTTAAAAGAATCATTAACACAAAGTGTCAAAACATTTACCCTCATTGTTGCTTTTCAACTAGATGATACTTTTATCGAGATATCACTTATGCCTGCTTGCTTGTGTTGCTGCAAATTGACACACTAGTATTGGCCAATGACACATGGAAGGGACTGTGGGTAATTGTACACTGTGCAATTACTCTTCACTAGCTTGTGGGCAGGCAGTCGATTCAATCACATCCTTGTTAGGTCCATATGAATATATATTCATCCTAACTCGGAAGATATACTTCATTCACTGAATATAGATATGGGAGAGACATGTCTAAATGGAAATGTTATTGAATGATTGATACACAACCCTGCTGGAATATTCAATCACATATTTTCGGTTAATGAAAATGGACAGCAGAAATAGGGTAGGTGTAAGAGGTAGTCGTGACAGCTTATTTTTATATGAAATAGCTAAAGGTTTGAATATGAAGACTAGTGTCACCTCACAAGTGAGGACATCAACCCTCACATGACTGTCTCCACCTCCGAGTTTAATTTGCACCGCTTATTAGATTAATTATTCAGTAGAAGTTATCTGTGCTAGCGACAACCTTTTCACTCAACTCAATGAAAATACATTTGACACACGAATATATTCACATTCATTGGTGGGAGGATTAAACCTGTGGGAGGATTAAAACTGGGGCTTGATAGAGATGTATGGGCTCTAGACCTGGTGGACTTCCTGCAGCCCAACGGCCTCATCATCATCAAGGACACTGTGTCATATGAGGGCGTGGTCCTGGATCAGGTAAATAAATAGGAAATAGTTCATCATCTAGTGGGCACAGCTGGCCTCCGCATTGTCCACCAGGAGCAACAAATGAATTTCCCAAAGGAGATCTACTAAGGCCACACACTGGCTCTCAGATAGGACCAGGCGGCAATCTCCGTGTCTGAGCATGGAGGCCAACCAGGAAGTGCATTAAGCCTGCAATTCACCGAAAATTCCTAATGCTAAGTTTGGCTGCAAAAAAAACCTGCCCATTCATTTCAGTGCAAAATTTGAAAACTTCTCACTTGATTTATTACCTCAGAAATTTTTTTCAGGACAACACTATGGTCTCAATCACTAGTAAAAAATCATCTTCAAGACAATTTGATGTCAATAGTTCTAATAATGGCCCCATTTAGAAGAAAATAGAAGATAAAGAATCGTATGATTTGGGGCGTGGCTACCTTTGATTGACAGGTCACTAACAAGGCGAGCCGTCACCAGGAGAGAAGCAGAGCAATGCGTATCCACGGCAACGTGTCAATAAAGTTATATATAACGTTATATAGATAGAAAAGAGGACGTTTACCGATTTGGTCTCATAACTTTGACCCTTTCACTGTATTTTCACTTAATGACATTTTATTTGAACGTTTTGTTCAGTAAAAATGTCTTGTTAAGCGTTTGGTTGGACTAACAGACACTCCAAGGAGTCGCTGCTCAGTTTTCTGAGGTAAGAAAGATACATTTTGTTTTTGTTTTTTTGCTAGCCAAAACTAACATTCCAGTTAATGCTCCAGTTAATGCTAACATGAATTAGCAGCAGCTTCTCTCAGTCAGGTTGAGGTGTAGAGAGGCTGTAGTCAGTGATCAGATCCCTCTCCTCCTCCACAGTCCAGATATGGTCTGCTCCGCGCATCGGAAACAAGATGGCGGTCTTCTGATTTATTTGCTCCATCTCCCGTTTGAGGAGGAACATTTCCCGTGTCATACTGGCCAGTAGAAACCAGTGCACAGTGTCTGGAAGTCATCAATCTAGACCACAATCTACAGCCTTCAATTTCAATTAATGAAATTAAAAGAAGGAACAGACAAATCAGTCATTTGATCAAAGGACCTTAGCGTGGCAGTCACATATTATAAATGTTGAAATATAATAAAATCGTGACCTGAAAATCGGATCATTGATGTGGGAATAATGATTATAATTATTCAGCAGTAATGTAAAAAAGCAGCATATATATCTGTCTGTAATGATGGAGATATAGACAGAGTCGATTAATAATCCAAATAACAATATCAAGTTTCTCAGATGAATATGTGATCATCGCTGGTCGGATTTCATCCAAGTTATTTTGTATCTTTAATTGGCTTCTCTCTAACAACACTGAAGAACCCTCTGAGTGTATATCGAGAGTGATCTAATTAATGTAATGACAGTATCACATAAGTCTCTCTAAGAACAAACGTCTCCCTTATTATCATAAAATAATTCTACAAGAAAATAAGGCTGACTGCCAATTGGGGGAAATCAGCAGCATTCATTCAGAGTTTGTATGCATTCTGTGTATCTGGCAGGGATATTGTGTTTTTCTTACATATACAGCTTCAAACAGATGACTAGTCCAATATGTGCAAATTAAATCCATTTATTCTTCATTGTTCCAAATATGGTGCTTTTTTTGTTTGTGATGGAGCAGTGCATCATCTGTTTGCTTTGTGTTTGACCTCCTTCCTCAAGTGCTGCTAAGTGCTTACACAATGCATTTGTTGTGCTCTCTCTTAACTCTTGCATGTTCTGTGCTCATGTGCCATTGTACAATAAAAGAAACACCACGCACAATCAAACTCAGCCACAGAGAATAACTTGCAATTCAAGTTTTTTACTCCACCTACTATCACAAAGTGAAGTTTTGGCTTCCAGATACAGATTCACCACTTTGATGCAGTTGGCTGAGGCCCGTGAGCCGCAGAGCGATGCTCTTGATTAACTGGTCAGTCTTTCTCTGAACTGTGACCCTCACCTCCAGTAAAGATTTTTGGTTCGAGACTCAAATAAATAGATTGTGGCTAAAAATGGAGGACATGATGTTCCTCCACAGGGTGGTTGGCCTCAGTCTGCATAATAAGGTGAGGACTTTTACGAGTCAGGAGGGCCTCGGTATTGAACCGTTACTCCTCCACAGAAACATGGGCCAGAGTGAGAAGTGGTTCAGGCAACTGGTATGATTCCCCTGAATGTCTCCCTATGGAGGGGCTCCAGGCACAGTACACATGGGGTTCACACAGTGAAAGTTAGAGAGATGTGCAGTAAAAAAAGGATGCCTGGCTGCTTGGTTCACTGTGTTGCCACTGTGACCCTGAAACGGATAAGAAATTAAATGGAATGATTTTGAAATATTAGAGTCAACTTAACCAGGTTTTCCTTGGTTCTACATAGTATGCATTTTGTCATAATTATACTACATCTCAACAAAGTATATTGAATTCCATGCAACAATGTAATACATTTTACAATGCGATAAAGCTAGTTTGTAACAAGAGTGATTGTTTGAAAGTCATTTAGGAAAGATTACCCTAATCCTCACTTGTTTTGTTATCATACTTACATACATTTTCCTACTGAGTTTATTAATTTTGGTCCTATTTAAATTAAAATTGACGATAAAGCAGGTTATGCCATGGGGCAGGGCTAGTTTATGACTGACAAGTCATTACCACAATGTACTTTAATCTTTGAACAGTTTGTTTTCATGAAAGTCAATTGTAATGTATTGGTCACACGAAAATGTCTAATACAGCATGCAGTTATACTATCTATATGCTGTTATTGACCCTCCCTTAGAACAGCTATTCTCAACCTTGGGGTCGGGACCTCAATTGGATGATTTCTGGGGGTCTCCAAATCATTTTGGAAGTCAGCTCTGTCTCCACTGTGTTAAAGTGTTCATGTGTTCATGTGTTTTAGTCTTTTTGGTCACTTAATGTCTTTTTTTGATCATTTTGTGGTCAATTTGTGTCTTTTTTTGATCATTTTGTGGTCAATTTGTGTCTTTTTTGGTCATTTTGTTTCCTTTCTTTGGTCATTTTGTGTCTTTTTTTAGTCATTTTGTGTCTTTTTTGGTAATTTTGTGTCTTTTTGGTAATTTTGTTTCGCGGACAACATGCATGTTAAATTGGGGGTCGCGACTCAAAAAGTTTGAGAACTACTGCCTTAGAACATACCAGACTCCATTGACAAAAACATTTTACATTTAGATTTTACCTTGCAGAACACAGGAGTTACTGGTGTACCGCTGCCTTAATCAGTTAGTTTTAAATTGCCATTTCAAATCACCAAAGTCATACATTAACACAAAGTAGTCTGGAGGTTTGAAGTAAGCATAGGTGTAGATAATGGCTTCAGTTTCCAGTCGTAAAGGGCTGCCACAAGACAAAGTAAATCAGAGAAAAAGTATCAGCTGTAAAATACATTTAGCTGCTGCCACAGCAGTACATAGCTATGCTACTGTGTTGACAATGTTACTACTGCCTGACTCTACTGCCTGTTGATATAAGATACCTCATAGAACCCTAATTCAACTATCCCTTAATATATTGGTTTTAGAAAACAAAGCAGTATATGATAAATTGAAGGTGCATTTCTGCCACCATTTGCAGTTAGCCATCATGGTTTGCCAACTAGCTTACTGCTACTTCCAATAATATTCGTTTTCTCAGTACAGCCCCAAAAATAAAGTCCACTGTAAATAGTGGACTATTCATTTTGAATTACAGATGCACCTTGTTAACCAACTAGCTAACATTAACGAATAAAACAGTGTTCAATTGGTTCCAAAAAAACAAGATGGCGACTGCCAATATGCCAAACTCAAGGCTTCACAATGGGAAACATCACTGTGGCTCCATCCACTTCTTTTATACGGTCTATGTGTTTTCAACTAGTTAATCATCGAGGTAGTCATCATTAATGAAAAGAGATCACTGTTAAGACTACAGACATAGCTAGTTTGTTATTACTTCACATAATGGCTTTATGGGAAACTTTGCCAAGCCAACAGCAGAGAACAATGCAACCCTTCAGACCTGGGTCCACAGTGGATGCTATTATACAAAGATCTAGATGATGAAACCAGCTGTGCTAACAGATGTTCATGTGGAATCCTGTCTCTCATGCAGGGGTAGAGTATGAGGAAACCAGAGGGAATCCGTTTATATGTGAGGATAATTGCTGTATCCTCCTGGCCTGCTCCTCTAGGTCTGAGATGTCTTAAACACTTTCATAAATACCATCAGCTTAATTGTCTAATTATTAATTATTATTAATCCTAAATTAGGATGACATTAAGCCAGTCAATGCACTGATAATTATACTTGGGTATAATGTTTTATACAGGGGCTCATACATATTTATACAAGTTTTTCATGTTTTTACTTGAATATTCTTTCTTTAACTTGGTTAATTTTAAGCCTTGTGTGTATGAATACGCCTCACGAGCCCCAGAGAATAAACTGGGCAGAAAATAAGCTAAAAATAAGTTTGAAATGTCAAACAGTAGAGTTTTTTTTCCTTCAAAATTTCTGGAAACCTGACATTTCGGAAATAAGAGTTTCACAACAAAGTGCAATATCTTCCAAAATGGGGCACTGTACTGGTGCTTTACTTTAACATACAAAATGTGAAGTTTTTTTTAGGTAAATGCTGAATTTATTGTATAATATGAATAAACTAAATAGAGACAATTTGATCTAACAATTATTATGAATTTGAGCTGATGATATGAATGGACTGATTTCATCATCGCATAACAAAAAAGGTGTGCCTATGTAATGAAAAGCACCTAATCTACAGCACTACTGACATATATGTGTCGATCAGAGTGGATCAAAATAGCTCCATCTGGGCTCGAAGGGTTATACCTATTCTTTACATCTGGTAGACAAAAACATGTATCCAGACAGGAATCTACAGACAGGAGAGGCTGCTGAACTGAGGCTATTCCCAAGGTGTGTTGTTTACTTGAGGTTGAGCTGCAGCAGCTGAGCTTTGTTCATAAAATTACTCAAAATAACCAATTATCCATCTTTGGCAGTGTATAGGAACAATCCCCAAACCCCAGAGGATGCCTGTAGTCCTGACACTGACAGAAACAACTCATGTCACACAGTCTAAATCTGGCTTTTACTCATCCTTCCCTTTTTCTTCTCACTTTCAGGGTTCTGTCTGATTTGGTCTATGTGTCTTTATATGCGTCTGCTTCTACGTTTGTCAGTCTGTTTTTATATCTGCATGTCTGTCAAATCAAAGGCAAGTATTGTATGAGCACCGACACTAATAGATAGGAGACTTGGGAGCATAAGCATCCCAGCAATAAAGAGACAGTAATACAGTAAAATACAACAATAACATGTTACAACTTTTAAAGTGCGGGATACAGCGATTCAAAGATGAAAAAAAGCTGTGCTTGAACGAACCCTTGGGTATAATTATTGTACTACCAGCGCTCTGTTTAATGTTTTTAATTTTACATGTGACTAGCTGAGACAGTAATTCATCATGTACAGTTGAGGGATGGCTGGGCACTGGCATGGGGGTGGATCAAACATTGATCAAGATACGCATGAACAGGTGTACGGCTGTTTATGTGCCTGTTTCTGAGAGACGGTGTGAGTCAGAATGGGAGGGAATTGTTTACAAATGTGTTGGCAATCTGTAACTACTGGTGGTTATTTAAATGAGAGAAGAAGTGTGACAAACGTCAGAATTTCAGAAATGCATTTATTTAGCACTGAAATTATTAATGGCAGAGGTAATATATACAACATAACATGTCTTTAATTATAGCACAGTGTGATACATGCAAAACAGAAACACTTGACATGCAGTGGGATTATAGTTTCTATCAACAAACTCAATCAACTCAACTCAACTCAATTTGTAAAGCACTTTAAAAACAACCACAGCCGCAACACAGTGCTTTTGCATAAGCAAACAAGAACAATAAAATAAATAAAACAGGAAATAAACACTAAAATAAATAGTTTCATTGCTTTAAAAAAAAACTATAAATAAAAACAAACCATAAAACACTAACAAGAGCAGAGTCTCATGTGTGGTTGACGCCAAGGAATAAAAATAGGTTTTAAGATGAGTTTTAAAAATGGACAGTGAGGAGGCTTGTCTGATGTGCAAAGGTAGCTCATTCCATGTTTCAAAGTGCTGGTGCATAAGAGAAGGCTTCACTTTAGCCAGCTGCCTGATTTGAAAAAAGCTGGACCTAACAACAGCAGTAATCTGACGATCTAATTTTAAAATCATTGTCCATCTTAAAACCTAAATTTGTGACAGTCGGCCTTATAAAATCTGCCAGAGGACCCAAGTCTACAGGAGGGGTCTCACAAGGGCCACTACCATCACTTCTATCTTCTTCTCATTGAAATTCAGAAAGTTCAAGGCCATCCAGGCCTTGATGTCTTCGAAACAAGGAGCGGTGTGAGGGAGAAAGCATCTTTTTTCTTCAGCGGCACATATATCTGACTGTCATCAACATAACAATGAAAAGGGATGCCGTGCTTTCTCAAAATGGAGCTGGAGGCAGTAAATACAAAAAAAAAAGCAGGGGCCCTAAAATCGACCCCTGTGGAATCCCATACAGCAGCAGAGCAGGGCTGGACTCCGTGGTACTGAGGCTTACACTCATACTTCTGTCAGTCAAAAAGGACTTGAACCACTCCAGCGCAGTACCACCGATGGCAACTAGGTGGCGGGGCTTGTGGCCCGGTGGATCGGGGAGCCCGAGGCAGCGTCCTCAGGAGCTGGTGGTTTATCCTGCGCTGAGAGAACTGGAGGGGGCAGAGGCGGTGGGGCCAGGGTCCCTCGGATGAGCCGATGACAGGTACCAGGCAGGCGTCTATGGGATTCAGGAAGCGCCGCCTGGGGCACAGCAAAACAAGGGAATAATCCAAGTCCTTTCCGGGAAACAAACAAAGATCGCGTAAGTTGGAGCCTCAGCTTCACCAGCCGACCTCCGCAGCAACGGTGACGATTACGCCGTAAAGGTAAGGCCGAGGCCCAGAACAGGTGAGGCGGAATCCGGGGGCAAAGTATTCTTGGGGCGGCTGTGGCTCAGTTGGTACAGTTGGTTTCGATCCCTGACCATGGCAGCCTACATGTCGAAGTATCCTTGAGCAAGATACTGAACCCTAAATTGCTCCTGATGCTGCGTTCATCGGTGTGGGAATGAATTCCCAATGGTGGCAGGTGGCACAGTTTAGGGTAGCCTCTGCCACCAGTATGAATGTGTGGGTGAATGAGTCAGTCTGTAGTGTAAAGCGATTTGACTGGTCGCAAAGCGACTACAAAGGCGTTATATAAGTGCAGGTCCATTTACCATTTACCATTATTCTGTCCATTGCGAACAAACGCACCGAGATCTCTGACATTTTGCCGGAGAGACAAAATGGCGCGGCGATCGTACACCAGCAGAGACTCAATCTAGTGCCGATGGTTAAAAACAACCAAAACACCAAACATTGCAGGAACAGCAGATGGCCAGGCACACACACTGGCGCCATCATGAATCAATGTAATTAAATTGGCATTTAAGTGGATAACTTTAGCAATAAAGGCCCCGTGTATATAACTGATAAACTTGTGTTTAATTGCTTAAATAATGGACATGCTCAGCTGTATCAGAATATGTTAACCCCAGGACAGAAATTTTAATAAATATTCTAATTGATAATATCTTCCTCATGGAAAGTGTGACTGAAGCTTCTCCTGCAAAGAAGACTGAGATACTACATTAACATATCTCCAAGCCCTTAATTTTTTTTTTTTTTTTATAATTTATTGAATTTTACTGACTTGGAGAAAAAAACCTTTGGACTCGAGATTTGCACGTTATTATATTTCTTACAGTCTCTGTTAGTTTAGATTGTTTGATAATGTAATAGAGAAGGGCTCACATTAAATAAATTGTCTGGAGGTCATAAAGGGGTTAAATGCTCTAAGTTTCTAGCTTCTTAAACGTGAGAATTTGTGGCACTCTAAATATATTTATGCAGGTTTTGAACTATTTGTTGAACAAAAAAGCTATTTGAAGACTTCATTTTTTGTTTTGAATTAATGTGGGGTATGTTACACAATTTTTTTCCTGACATTTAATAGTCTGAATGATCCATTGAGTAAGCATTGCAATCATAATAGTAATTGTCACATTTAAAACAAACTGAGATATTAGGATTCTGACAAAATATCTGCAAAGATGGGAGGTCACATTTGAAGAAGCAAAGATATGTTCTCCCTGAATGGTGATTTATGGAAGCAGGGGAAAATAGACTTAAATGTGTTTCTAATGGCAGTGGGGAATTTTCAAAGTGATAAAAAAAAGAAAAGAGGAAGCCTTACAATGGTAGGAATTTTTCTGGCATATCCAGCAAGCCGTGTGAGAATATCAAGAATTCACAAACTTCACTTCTAATGCTCCCTGTTGAATTGTAAGGTGGCATCACATTTCTCAGTCTACATATCAAGCAAATGTGATGGATGGCCCTGGAGAGGGAGGCGGGGGAATTAAGAGAAACAGAGACATACAGCGTGTTGAAATTTAGATGAAAATTGGGACGAAAAGCAGAAATGGGCCGGCTGGATTGGACATGGTGCTGATAGAATTCCACTGGGCAACCTTCTAATTAGTTCTGCTAGCCCGAGGCAGTGCATTGCCACTGGCCTCGTAGCATACAGAGTTCCTGCAAGGCCTCTAATAGAATGATTGACCGCTCTGGCGAAGAAACTGATGATAGCTATCATAAGCATTGCACTTGCATTTAATTACCCTGGGGTTTACAATGCATGATAAATACCCACACACATAAAGATCAATAATTGGCATTCACAGTTTGGAATATTAACCATCAGACCTCTTTGTGAGCTTTTGCATGAGTCACCCTAACTAACACAGAGAATTCATGCATTTGGTTCTTTTTCTGGAAACATATCTGTCTATTTCTGCATATATCAGAGCATTTATCTCGGAGATACCATGGGACGCACTGCTATTTTATTGCTGGTGGACTCGCAATGTCGCAGAAATGGACTGTTGTGTGCGGTCATTTTGTTTCATGGGTTTGTGAGTGATCATCTCATTCCACTACAGGAAAGAAAACAGGAGCGTGACTACAACTAACTTCCTATGTGCTGCTCCTTAATTGGCCAGCAAGGGAAATCAGCCATTGAAATGGTGTCACAGAGAATGTCTGCTATCCCAATGAGCGACTGGTAAGGGGTAGTTATCAGGGACCGGCATTAGCAGCATCTTTAAAAAAAATCGACTCCTTTTTTGCTCGAGAAAAGATTAAACAGTTTAATGGAAGGCGATGAGAGAGAAGGTGAAAGAATGCTTTACTATGCTAAACATCTAATTATCACAAGAGAAGTATCAAGGATAACGATCATAGTGAACGTAGTAGTGTGATGGGTGGTTCCGATGTTCCTCCAGTCACTGGTTTATCTCTCTCTCTCTCTTTCCAGTCATACCAGAATTAGATTATCAGAGCAGAAATAAACTAGGACAATCATTTTGATCATAGAGATAACCGCAGAGGCCAGTCTTAGCGTCAGTTATTGTGATTGTGAATCTCACAAACGTGTGGCAAATGTCAATCTAAGTTGCTGTAATTATCCAAATGATGTGAATTCACCCGCAGTCACTCCAGACTGTTCCTCTCATATGATATGGCCTCATTAATTCAGATTATATTCACACCTCTCGGAGTGGTTTTCACACCTTTTATTTTCCTTTTTTTGCCTCTGACAGGTCACACAAATGGACAGGAAAACTCAGAGGGATTGAATGTGGAACTGTGCAAGCGTTGAACATAATATATTGCTTGAGGTGTTGATTGTTCTTTGCTGGTCACATCACACATTTGTTTTCATAATCCAAGACTTTTCTTTCCTCGAAGTTATTCCTGAGTCCATATAACCATGTTAATGATAACTCTGTTATGGGTCTTTGTTGCATACTTGTGATAAAAATGCTGCTATGCTTTGTAATTTTTTTGGTTCTATGAAAACCTTTGAATGAACTCTCAAATATCTGTCATCATATTTTATGACATCATTGCACTAAAATCAACGAAGAACATATTTAAACGAAATCTGTAATTTGAAGAAAGTGTGTCATCAGATTTATTTGTGGCTGCCCGCTAAAATATCAACCCTGGCCGTCACAATTTTTATAATCTGTATCTAGTCTTATTTCATTGTAAAGCTGTGTGCATTGCATTAATTTGCTCACCACCAACTCCAGCTCTCTGTGTTCTAAAAATCCAAAAGGTTAGCTAAGGTTAGCAACTGTAGCAACAGATATCAGACAGAGCTGCAACAATCCTACATGGACACCACTGAAATTCTACAAATATTCTAATACTAATAATATTGGTATAACACCATCTTATTCTGCAACTGATGAATAAATGGGTTTAAAAGAAATGCTGTGCAGCATTTGAAGGTTGATTAAGAATTTCAATGTCAAGGTTAAGAATGAAGTTTTGATGCTTCAAACTATTCAGGAGTATGTTTTGAACCACAACATTGAAATTCTTTTAACAGGAGCTACTTAGTGTGCAGATATTCGTTTCAACTCTTTATTTCTGTGATCCAGCAGCACCTATCCTAGTGGTTGTTTGGATAGCAGAAGAGTATATTCATGCAGTGCTCCAGCACTCAGAAACTATTTACGAATGGACAGAGCCAACCAACGCAAGGCTGAAGCCAACTAGACAACAAGGTTGTGCATGTGAGATTAAGACCAGACTTCTAATTCATATGCTCACACCACCAACTGAACATGGTTGGACAAGTTACAGTAGATTTCTCATAGTTGTGTAACATGTTAACATGATTCATTTTCACCACCATTGTTAAATAACAATTGTCAATTAGAAAAAATATTCAGTGAATACAACCCCTGGATTGAAAGACCCTTTACAGAACTACTGAAAATCTTGTTTTCACCTTTGCATCAACAATAAAACATTCTGTAGCAAACTGGGCAACAGATATTTTTACATAGGCTAGGATTTACAGACCTGATAGGCTTGGCAGCAGGACAAGGCCAAGCCTGATTGAGTATATTTTGGAACCCGTCCGACAACTGGACCTATCCAAGCAGCTGCTCTGAAAAAGCTAGTTTGGTGCTGACATTTTCCTCAAATGCAGGTTAGTATAATGTTGATATGACCTTGCATTTTCCTCTGCAACATCACATTAACGAATGTTCGAACTGCAGGAGGAAAAGTCATGCACACCATCCACACAGACAGATGCTCACACACCGCTTTTAATGGCACGTCCCATTGGCACACCACATTACGAATCACTTACAGCGAGTTTGAAGATCAGTGGCCTTCTATTTCCTCATTGAGGGTAATTAAGTTGTAGTGATGGCTGTAGGAGGTGTGGGGAGGTCTGGGCCTCATTGTCCAGTAGTCTCTCGGTGTGAAGTGTTGATGATTCCTCTGGACACATCATTGGACTAGGAGTTGCTGTAGAAAATACTCTAATCAGCTCTGGCCACACTCCCTAACTTTACTCTCATTAAAGTTGGCAAGTGACATTTAACTACTACACCAGGGACTTCACAATGCAAATAAATGGCAACTTCAGTGTTGGAATTATAATGGCCTTCTTATTCTACTTTTAATGACCCAATCTAGTTTTCAAAGTCACCTCCTCAGGAATAGGTAGGCTTTGCTCGCTCCTACAAGCCTTCTTATTGGCTAATAGGGAGCAAACGATGTCAACCTAAGCGTAGAGGGATTCTCAGCGGTGAGGAGAGGGAGAGGCTAAAAGCTCAATCACTTACTTTAACTCCTCCACTTTTCCCACTTCCAAACTGTCTTTATGCAGACCCATTTGGATATTTTCATGCTACATTTCATACAGGGGTCCCTCTAATCCCCAGGCCCACCTAATGAGGAGGTAATGAAAAGTTAATCCACATAGCTCAACTCCACCTAGCCTTTAGCTAATGCTGCTTTTAACTCCGGCTCTCATTAACTTTTAAAACATGAGCCATTAACAGGTTGGTAGACTACCCATCGGCTGGCCTCCCAAGCACTCTGCTATCCAACCACTCACTGTGTCTGAACTTTAAAGCACAATTAGGTGAGTGAGAGAAATTCTTGGCTGACCCCCTAATTAGGATACAGTCTGGATTTTCTGGAGCTGTCTCAGCTGTCAGTGTATTGATTCCTCCTTGGGATTCTCTTGCTCATGGAGTGGTCAGGTTGGGCACTAAACGCCGGCGTTAATGTCTCTGACAGTCTTCTAATTGTAGTTACGGATGCACATGGGCACCGTTTAACTGAACTGATGATTATGTTGATTGTCGCACTGTAAATTACAGCTATTTTAGAAAGTCGAATTTAAAATATTATTTTTTCTTACCTGCTGGTTTATGTCAATTTTTTCACAGCAGAAAAAAGTATTGATTTGTTGTGTACGCACTCCATTTTCATTAAGGAAATGATTAATAATTTAAGAGGATGATTAAAAATGAATCACAACCAACACACATCATAAGCTTCAGGGAGGGGGTCTAGTAATGTGAAAATAGACACTTCCACCTCCCACCTCCCCCCCAAGAACTCTATGTCGCCTCTAAAAAGGACTGCCACTGTTGTCTCCCTGTCTATATATGATAACATTGGGTCATAAAACATGTCTGACTGAACCAACGATAAATAGTGATTTGATTACAAACGGTTAATGCAAGGGCAAACAAGTGTGTAAATTTTGCATTCCTGGGGCTTTCTTGACAGCTCTCAACTGATTACCAATTCATCATTTTTGTGCTGTGGTGACAGATAGTTCTACAGCACTGTTGCTCTGGAGAATGAGAATGAGGTTAATGAATGTGGATCAGGCTAATTCCTCTGTCCTTGCCAGACCGCAGGCCTATAAAATACCCATATATACAGACCTGCATGGGTGAGATGGTTTGTAGCAAAATGGAAATATTTATAGTCCTCATGGGACACCACGGCGAGATAAAGCACATGCTGCTGTCTTTGCAGTAATTGAGATAATGTCTTTCAGATGTAGAAAGAGCTGAAAGGAATCAGTTTCACCAACGTCATCGGCGTGATTCACATTTAAATGCAAGGGAAGCTGCTTAACCTCTGGACACCTTTAACACTTCATACCGGTTGTTATAACTTAAGGCAAGCAGGAACAAGAATGTTACAGCCCTAAACACTTCTCGTTTAATGGGGTCATGCATTTATGTAAGAAGTTATGAGATAAAGCATCTGCATGTGAGTGATCAGAAATGCTTAAAGTGGAGACCACAGGCTGTGGGGTCCATGGTAAAATTTTACCTCACTGTTAACATTTTTATAGGGTTGTTTGAGATCCAGTCTATTTCCTGCTTTGGCACGTCTGCACATGACTTAAAATGAATCACGTTAGCTGGCCTCTGGACCCTAACACAGCCTCACTCTTCAAATTGTTACAACAGTCCAAGCAGGTGTGGCAAATAAGGACTAAAATCTAGAATCTGTTAAAGTATTATGGGTCTATGTTGTCAAAATACTGCTTTAAATCCTGAGGCTGCTACAGAGAGAAAAATCACTTACTGAAACACTGGAGTTCAGTTCCCTCCCACCCCCAAAAGAATCATCATCTTTTCTCCTCGGGGGGCTGCCGGTTATCTGTTGTCACACTCGCAACTACAGTATTCCAGGTCCTATTACAGCGTAGACACCCGTCTGGATAGGGAGAGATAGTATTTGATGCATTCCCTCATGATTTAAGACAGATTCAGCGACTAATTTATGGGCTTGCTTTGTAATTGCACAGGCACGCTTGCGCATACGAAATTCACCAATGAGTAATAGCCGGTGTGCACTGCCACGCTGCTAGTGCTAGACAGTCAATTTTACATAGTTAGAAATCAATTTATGGATCTTTACTTTGACTGTGTATATGGTGATGACTCTTGTGCCTGGAGGATCCCTTTAATCTCACTATATCAACCTTTTCTAATGAGAACAAAACACAAATTCTGGCACTTATGTATTTCACAACAGCATGCTTTAGTTTTAATTGGCTGGGCTCTACAGTTACACTCTTTATTAAGTTGTTAATTACAGTGATTAATTGAAATCATTAATTGTACAGATGAATCATGACATAATTAAAGTCAATACTTTACCGGTTGTCGAACTGACACTAATGTGCTGTGTGTTCGTATGATGATAACAAGCTCAGGACTGTTTGATATAATCAAGCATACTACTCAAATATAATGTGAACTTTGATCTCAAACAGTACTTGGTAATAAATTATTTGTATTCAGTGATTATATAATCGTAAAATAGCAATGATAAAAAAAGGCAGATACCAGTTTCATACACACCAGCTGACACTTCTCTATTAATATGACGGTGTGCTAATAATTGAAGATTTCCCTTACACTTTGTTCAAACTCTAGAGGGAAACTGCAACCAGTTGGACTATGAATCAAGATCTGCTGAATATCAATTTCACACTTATGAAATTAGCAGAGTCTTGAGAGACGAAGGAGACATGATTCAGCAGAATCTGGCTTTGACGACTGGGAAAGGGGGTTGGACGTGGACCAAATCCATGACAGCAGCTTGCAATATGTGAACCACATTTGAACCAAGTGGTGAAACAGTAACAATATATAGAACAATATATCAACAGAGGCCATATGTAGTGGTGGAAAAAGTATTCAGATCCCTTACTTAAGTAAAAGTACTACTACCATACTGTAAAATGACTCCACTACAAGTAAAAGTCCTGCATTCAAAACTTACTTAAGTAAAAGTACAGAAGTATCAGCATCAAAATATACTAAAAGTATCAAAAGTAAAAGTACTCGTTATGCAGAATGGCCTCATTGTTTTATACATTCTAAATATATTATTGGATTATTATTATTATTGATGCATTTATGTAAGCAATGTTCTTATTTTCTCAAGGTAGGGCTCATTTTAACTACTTAATATACTGTTATGAGCTCTAATATTTTGTCTAACTTTAATTTTATCATGTTTTTTATGTTAAATCTTGACCTGTACAGTAACTAAAACTGTCAGCTGTAGTGGAGTAAAAAGTACAATATTTGCCTCAAAATGTAGTGGAGTAGAAGTATAAAGTTACATAAAATGGAAATACTCAAGTAGAGTAAAAGAACCTCAAAATTGTACTTAAGTACAGTAGTTGAGTAATGTACTTAGTTACATTACACCACTGGCCATATGGAAACTGCACGTTTCACAATAATCTATGAAAATAACATGATTATGGGAGGAAAGCCTGAATATAGGATGAAGCACAAACCACCAAGGACTTTAGAGGGTGTGCATCACCCCTGGAGCAAATTGGTATTTGAAAGAATGGAGGAAACAATTCATCCGTGCTGTGCAGCAAGACAAAAGCAGTTGCAATGTAAACAAGCAACAGGCAAATCATCAGATTGTTTAGTCTGGTGGCTGAATAATGCAAATCTTAGAGGTCATGGGTGTTTTGCAACCAGCTGTCTGTGCAGTGACCATGGTGCTGCTGGGTAAACAGGCCTTATTGGGGAGGCATGATCTCTACGGTTAGTGTGTAGGCCGAGAGGAAGGAATTACCAAAGGGCTAATAGAGCGGAGTTTGCCTCACACTCCATGATTAATTAATTATCATTTTCTGCTTGATGGCTCTCTGAGGGCCACGGTGCTTTGCTGCTGATGCACTGTCAGCATTTGAGTCTTATTACTGTGCCAACCCATGTAAACCATATAGTACACTCTCCCGGTTACTTCGAATTACAGAATCATAATTTCATAGTGAAAATGTAATTGGCACATTCATTACACTCTATATTAAAACAATTCACGGAACATATGCAATTACAGCAACCGTAGACACGTTACGGTGAGCTAGTTATTTAATGGGAGTAGTTATGAGTTTGATGGTTTCTCCGTCTTCCCATGTACGGACTTCATCATTTATTGTTCATGTCTTGAAAGTGTCTCTCCAAAGGCAGGGCTTAAGAGTATTCCCATAACTGCTTTGAGTAGAGCAATTAATTTAGTGAAAATAATTTTGAGTCGGAATAGATAAAACATCGACTGGGATTTAACTTTCAAGACTGTAATTACGAGAAGAAGAAGAAAAAAACAATAGAGATAAAAATGTGTTATGCTTTGACTCTTCTGTCATGTTTGCTAGGGACAACTTTGGCCCAGTAGTTGGGGCATGTTTGGTTTTGAATAAATAATTACTCATTTTGTTGATATTTTCAATAAACAGACTTAGAGACTTTGACTGTTCTTGCATCATAGCAACTGTGTTAATCCATTGATATTTCCAAAATAAATATCAGATATGCAACATGGTGGTTTGGCTGAATCAAAATTGTTTATAATTCTATGCAATATTTGTCCGCACAGATTTCATTGTTTGAGAGAAGTGGAATGAAGCCCTCATTGAGCCTTTGGCACATCCAACAAACCAGATGAAATATTGGAAAACTTTCTACTGCCCAGATTGAAAGCTGTGCATGCATTCGTTCATGCATCCCCATTGGGGGCACTTTGGCACATAAAAGCTATTCTTCTAACAACCTAATTTGGGTCATTTCACTGGACCAGTCATCTAAACAAGCTAACAGGCCCACTGAGGTCTAAACAGAACAGCTTCACTGTTGCACATGGTATAAAAACCTTCCTCTAACTGAATATCAGAGGCTTGTCTAATTCCTCATCCACAAAAAGCTCACTGTTGTTACAGCTTCCATTTGTTTTTGATTGCACACTGATCTTGTGTGTTCTTGATCTGATGAGGGAGAGCTTTCACTTTGTTTTTATAAAAAATCCTGAAATTTGGGCCAAAGCAAGCAATTTATAAAACATGGCTGTTTAGTCACATGTAACAGCAGCTATAGGAGATTAAATTATAGATAAACTCCACAATCCCCATCCCTGGGAGTTGACTTTAGAGAACTAAGTTTTTTGAAGTATAAAAAAAGAGCAACCTTCAAGCCTGGAAAGTGGAGCCAATGCAGAAGTGCCTTAAACCTGCATTCTCTCTCATGGCCAGCAGGGGGCGACTCCACTGGTTGCAAAAAGAAGTGTGACTGTACGTAAGTCAATAGGAAAAAGACTCTACTTGTTGTATATATAGAAAAAAAATATCTTCTGTGTTTATGGTCTCAATCACTAGTTTCTAGTCTTCTTCAAAACAACATGATGTTAGTTCTGTAAATTAATTATTACAAGTAAGAAAGACAATAAGGCAGGGTATACTTTAGGGCGGGGACTGCTTGTATGTAATATGTTGCTACCAAGACACACTGTGAATTTTTGTCTTAGAGCTTTGACCCTTAACCAGTGTTTTTTCAGTTCATCATTTTGATTACTTAAGAACATTTTGTTCCACTTTATATCTGACAAAAAGACAATCTAAGGAGTTGCCTGAACATTTTAGATGCCATTTGTACGGTGGCCCTGAAGTGCAAAACACACCAGCAATTCACACAACACGCCAGCAATTCACACAACACACCAGCAATTCACACAACACGCCAGCAATTCACACAACACGGCAGCAATTCACACAACACGCCAGCAATTCACACAACACGCCAGCATTTCAACAAAACGCACCAGCATTTCACCAAAACCAATCAGGAGGAGGATCAGTGTCCAATATGTACCTACCCTTTCCGGTTTGATGAATTGCTGGTGTGTTGTGGTGAAATGCTAGCGCGTTGTGGCGAATTGCTGGCGTGTTGTTTGAATTGCTGGTGTGTTGTGTGAATTGCTGCTGTGTTGTGTGAATTGCTGCCGTGTTGTGTGAATTGCTGGTGTGTTTTGCACTTCAGGGCCACCGTACATTTATAAACAAGCTAAAACTACCGATGGATGATGACAATGTACATCCGGCTCATAATCTGACAGCGCATGCCCTGGTTGCAAAAAATATCATGACGACAGCCAAGAACCAAGATGGTGATGGACAACATGGCTAACTAAACCAACGGGTGACATCACAAAGACTGTCTATGTCTATTATTTTTATACCACGACAAGGGGCGATGCTATTGCTATTGTTGTTTTACATCAACCCCTTAGGAGCAATTCGGTGTAAATACAGCAGTCAAAATAAATATTATTATTACTACACTGCTATGTTAACAATAAATATACAATAACAGAGATCAATACTAATCTTGCAAACCCCCTGTTGGAATGTTGTGTGTATCGGGGCCAATAAAGACTGAGTGGCACCTTTAAAGGCACGCTAGACAAAGGCAGCAAAACTTTAAAGGTGCATGTAAGAAGAAATACTGGCAATACAAAAAGCATAAGAGATGGTAGAGGTAAAAGCTGGTGTGGAGATTCCACTGTAGAGAATCAAGGCAGCAGGTGAGGCTGTTCTAATTGACTGCTGAATGGAAAGAGTGGGGAAAAAACAGGCTATAATGAGTGCAATATAATCACCTGCTGACATAAGCAAAGAGTGAGAGGGTGAACATGCAGTTGGGTTGTATTAAGAACTCCAATCTCATAGGATATGGAGCATATGAAGAGGTAGGCATTTTGCACTGCTGGAGGACTATTGAAGCAGCATGGTTTCCAGTGCCAGATGAGTTTTATCTTGCTATATGCTTACATAATTAGCAATTTCTCAACACTGTGCAATCCCACTATGACTCTCAAGGACAAAACCATTTAACAGTGTTTGTAATTGTGAAATAAAGAACGGATACATTTAAATATACAGCAACTCACACCGGCTAATTTGAGGAGCTGGTGCTTGCAGACTGTTTTGGACACATTTCTATGCCTCTGCTTTGCTTTTAACATGTTAAGGCAAAAATATGCAAAACACTTACACTAGAGTTGCTGTATCTCCCATCATTATTCTGGTGTTTTAGCTAATAGCGCAAATAATCCAAAAAATAGTAAAAAAAATATTCAAGAAGCCATTATCAGTTCAAGACAGTCAAAGAGCAACCCTGGGGCTAACCACATTACTGATTCCAAATTTCAGAGAGGAATAAAAATTCAAGCCCTTCATATTTTAGTGCTACGCTTCAGCACAGATAAGTGATTATTGACTGGGTGGGTGTTGTATTCTGCATAAAACTAATGCGATGTCAATTAGCCATTAATACAAATGTCTTGCCCTTTTCTGTAAATGTCTGATTTGACTCAGCAGTTAATATGCAGGCACTATGTGCTTGCACACAGGGAGGGTGTTGAGGACAGTGGCTCGTTCTGCATGAAATTAACAGCGAGCTAATGGATGAGCTGGAGGGACACCACTCAAGAAGTATGAAACTGCTTATTTCCGAGTCAATCTACTGCAATTTCTGATTTCCTACGCAACAGATATGCTGGATATAAAAGCCTGCTACAAATATTCTATTTAAGTGGAGTCTATCTAAAAAAGTTGCTGTGTGTTCAGAATGCTGTGTTTGAAATAGCTTGTCAAAAAGCTTGTCATTTGTAGCTCTAACAGTGTAAAAATGCCATTTCCATGCTGGATAACACTGTATGGAGGACAGGTGGCAGCTGGGCCCATAAAGAGCTGCACAATGGCGTGGAACAATGATGAAGCAGAGTCATTGACCATTGGGGAGTGCCATGAAATGGATACCATGTCATTGCACAAAGCCACTGGTCCATTCAGCCTTTATGACACCTGGAAGGGCGATCAGCCTTCACTCATAAACACGAGCTTGACTCAAGAAACAAGACTTCATAAAAGTAGCGATCACTACTGCTGAGCTATCCAAGCAACCTAAAGCTGTGTGACTTTTTAACAATTACTGCATTATATTCACACATTTTAAACCAGTTACTCTCAAAACAATCTCAGCTTTCATAGCAAATATTTATCAACATAAGGTCATGTTTGGAATGGTTGCTATCAGCTCATGGTAATGTGCCAATTCGAATAAAGGTCAAGATTTTGAATGAATGAATGAATTAGCACCTCCATTATCTCCCTCCTGCAAGCTGTTTGAAAGTTGACTTGCACCCCAAAGGATTTTACTTTTCAATCTGAATGCATTTTCAAATATTAGCGATATTGGTGTTTGGAATAAATGTGAATCCTAATGGATTAGCCTTTATTCAGGTGGATTAATCTCATTGTACATGTGATTAAGCACTAGCACATTTTATTTGCAGCAACAAGCTGTCGACGTCTGCACACTGATTAAGATCTAGACCAGTAGTTCTCAACCTTTTTGAGTCGCGACCCCCAATTTAACATGCATGTTGTCGGCGACCCCCCCTCACTGAACACAATCTCACAGTTCAGATCAGGCAAACTCAGTTGATACGACGAATTTTGGACAAATAATGAAGCAGACAACAACTAAAACATGTCTCTGTCTGTGCATTTATGTATTTTTTTGTAACAGTCAGCTTCAAGCATATTTAGGATTTGTCAGAAAAGACACAAAATTACCCCAAAAAGAATCAAATTGACCAAAAAATTACATAAAATTAAGCAAAAAAGAACTCAAACTGACCACAAAAGGACAAAAAATTACCAGAAAAAGACACAAAATAACCAAAAAGACACACATTGACCACAAAATGACCAGAAAAAGACACAAAATGACCAAAAAAAGACACAAAATGACCAAAATAAGAAACAAAAAAAGACAAAATTACAAAAAAAACACAAAATGGGCAAAAATCCCCCACAAAATGACCAGAAAAGACACAAAATGACCAGAAAAGACACAAAATGACCAGAAAAGACACAAAATGACCAAAAAAGACACAAAATTACTATTTAAAAAACCCACAAAATGGGCAAAAAAGACATTAAATGACAAAAAAGACAAAAACACATTAACACATGAACACTTTAACACAGTGGAGACAGAGCTGACTTCCAAAATTATTTGACGACCCCCAGAAATCATCTCGCAACCCCAATTGGGGTCGCGACCCCAAGGTTGAGAATAGCTGATCTAGACAACAATTACAGCACAGTAGAAGGTAGATGACTGCAGGAGCGACTCAAGACTCTGCTGCTTGTCCAGCTGAGATAATATAAAGTGGTCGAACTGGCAGAAAACACAGTATGTTGAACTCACATTGCACAGGGCTTGGCTTATGTGAACTCTTTAAATTCACAAAACTTTAGAAGCTTGCATTGTCTTCCTAGCACCATCACAGACAAAGCGTAACCAACCACAATTTGACAATATCTAGAAACATGAACAGCCCGAGCATCACATACAGTGTTCACCACTATCTAGTCCAATCCAAGTAAAAATATCCACTCTGCTGTTTCACTAATTATATTTAAATGCTATGATGTAGAACAAAATATGATATTTATTCAGTGATAAGTTATTATGTGGGCACTAATAGAAGAGTCATAAGAAAAGACCAAGTAAGGGCATGTCTCCTCATCCATCCTCATTACTCATCCTCTTTTTCTGTGGAGACGGAGGTATGATGAAGACCCATCTTCAGGGAAAATGCTGTTTTACATCAATGCATCAGTAACTCCAAATTGCAAGTGAATTGGTCATATCCCCTTTGGAAGTCTCCTTGGAGGGTGAATAACTCCAAATCACATGAGTCATTCTGCCTTTAGGACAAATTCACTGTCATAAGCAACATATCACATTTTTCTCCAATTTTGCCCTTTGTCCTTTTAACTTTGTCACATTATGGCATTATTGTTTTCATACTACTGTGATTTATGTCTTATTCACTGTGTGGTATGTTTCAGACAAAAGTCAGCCCATGCCACGTATGATAAAAATACAATGGTGTTCTGTCTCTTGTTTACAGTAGGGGATGGCCAGCTCAACTTGGGGCATTAGGTTGCTTGAATAGTTTGCAGAGTGTAGCTTTTTTTAGTTTATATATAAGTCAGTTGGATGTGCAACCATGACACAATCAAACACTTGGTACAACACTGGGTTAATAATTCTAGGATCCCTGAACTGGGTTTTTAGTTTACAATTATTATTAGACATTAGGCTAGGGCGTTCTTTCAGTCTATGCATTAAAATGATGATGCTATTACGGTGATTCAGGCAGCCAAGCTGAAAAGACGGCACCTGCAAGTGGGGCTAACACAGAACTATTAACCAAGGTTATTATAGTTAACGAAAACTAGAATTGAAAAAACATTTTCGTTAACTGAAATAAAAATAAAATCTAGAGTTTTTAAAAAACCCGATAACTAACTGAAACTGTATTGCGTGGTTACAAAAGTAACTAAAATTATAGTGAAAATGTCCTTAGTTTTGGTTTTTTTTTCAACTTTTTTCATACATAATTCAGTGTTTCTATTTGAACATGCAACACATGGTAAATATGTTTACTGAGACTGGGATGTTTACACTAGAACCAAAATTCAAAACAGTTAATAACCTTATTGGGGCTGAGATGGATAAACCAAAGGAAATAAACGCAAAATTTATTATGACCACTTTGAATCTTGCACCCAACGTATAGCCCATTACAAAAAAAACTAAAACTAACACTAAAACTAATAAAAAATAAACTAAAACTAAGCATTTTCAAAAACTAAAAACTAAACTAAAACTAGAAAACTCACTCTACAAACGAACTAAAACTAACTGAATTTGAAAACAAAAATTCACAATGAAATTAAAACTAAAACTAAAGAAAAATCCCAAACTATTATAACCTTGCTATTAACAAAGTAATTTCCCTGTTAGGTAACATTTTAGTTTAGTCCCAGTGATAAAGATGAGCCAGTAAACACGGCCAAAGCTGTTTTTGGGGAATTTTTTGTGATTGAATTTTGCTAATTTAATGGTCACTGTCAGGACAGCAGAATTTCAAATTGCCCATGATGAATGTAGGATTAACTTCCATCCAAACCACTGTTGGAAGTTGTTGGAGCAGTGGAAAGACTAACCAAGATGGGTTTGGTGAGTTTTACTTTGTTACAGTCAAAACTGTTGAGTTTGAATGAAGTGTGCTTTGGATTAGTTAAAAATGCAATTAAACTAGACTTACACTACTGGTCAAAAGTTTTAGAACACACCAACTTTTCCAGAATTTAATTGAAAACGAAGCAGTTTAATGTCTCAGTGTACTCTGAAATTGATGCACATTTCAACATTTAAAATTCTTTATTGAGCATGATAGTGTTTTGAAAGTAAAAAAAAGATTCAAAATCACATTTTATGTTGGAATAAAGGACTAAAAAAAGACACAAAATGACTGACAAAGACATGAAAAGAATTCAAAAATGGACAAAACAGCCCAAGACTCCATAGAGTTAAGTTGTTAACCCATTTCTTGTTCCCTGAAAAAGGCCTACTTGTATAATTCTGAAATGTACATTATTTTTCAGTTTTGGTTAAGCTTACCTTTTTTTATTTACCTCTGGCAGTTCACCACTTACCTTTGTACACTTTCAAGCTGTTCATTTGACTTGAACTGCTTGAATTTCAATAAAAAATGGAAAAATTGGGGTGTTCTAAAACTTTTGACCGGTAGTGTAGTTCTGTGAAAAAGGAAAAGTTTATTTCAGGAGGGGTTTTTTTCCACTTATTTTCACTTTAATAAGGAAGAATATTTCCCTTCTTAACGGGAGTTTTTGGAACATAGTTAATGTGTCATCGATCCATACCGCCCAAGCCTTTTAGACATTGTTTTTGTTTCTCTTTCGTGAGCTCACTAGATGCCTAGATCCTCAGCTTAATACATAGTTTCAGTCTCCATTAAACACACATTGGGAATTGGGAGACATTTTTATTTCTGTTTTTAAAACATTTTCATTTCATGGTTTTTAAGTGTAATGTAACTGACAACTTGTGCAGAGCCCTAACACACTGGTCAGTTTTGCAGATTATGAAATGAATTATTTAAACTTTAGTTAATCGAAACTGGCTGCCTCAGACCCTCTGAATTTTTACACAAATAACCTTTTGTCAGGCCCCTCTGCCAGAGAGCACTGGAACATAGGGCACACTTGTTTAAAGGGTCCTGGTTTGGTTGCTGCAGCAGCTGGTCAACATTCAGGGCAACCTCTCGACAACACACTCTGAATCACTGGTGAACTGCAAAACATTCAAACTACATAAAATAGCAGAGGACATAGAGTACAATGGGATGAGCAAGTAACTCTGTGGTCAAATGTACCAGTTGTATGCAACAGCGTGTTTGATTATAACAATTAATAGCCAAAAATATGATAAGCTCTTGTTTTGTTCTTGTGAGAGGAGAATGTCCACATGCCTTGGCCACTTTATCTCGTTGCTCTGCCCAAGTGAAGCTTTAAATAGCTGATGTGATTACAAATAACACATTTTTTTACAATCAAATCTTGCTCATCGTTTGTTCAGTAACACAGCTTCTCATTCTGCCAGTACCTCCCTGAGTGATTTGAGCCTGGTCGTCCACAATTATATGAAATCAGCATGCTATCATAAATGCAAATATATGCATGAAAAATGAGCAGCAACTACAGACAGTTAGCAGTTTGACATAGTGCTGCAAAAAGTAAAGGTGATAAGAGCAGTGAATGGGTGGTGAATGTAGGCGAGGAAGATATATTTTTCCATGTAATGCAATCTAATATAGCACCAACACAAAGTACACTGTAACTTCAAAAAATCCTGGGTTGAATCAACACCTTTATGACTCAACACACAATGAACATTATAAGCTTTACAAAAAAGTCGTTTTTTTCAAGGCTGTTGCATTAGATAACATAACAATACACTGAGGTTGCTCTATTCATCCGCCTCCAATAGTTTGCATAACTACGACTCTGGTGCAATGTTTAAAATCTATCTAATGCAAAACAGAAAAAAATCTGTTTATAATATATTTATTTATTATTAATTATTTATTTTCTAATTAAAGAGGTTCAAAGCTAGTTAGATATGAACCTAGAAGATCTAAATAATCCATTAGTACCAACCATGCTGTGATCTTAGCCAGGGGAAATAGACATTGCCATTTTTACAGGTGTCCCCTGACCTCTGACCCCAAGACATCTGAATAAAAATTGGTTTGTGGGTCCCTGCAATTCTCCCCTTTAAAGACATGCCCACTTTTACTTATCCTACGCAGTTTGAGACAAAAAAACAACAACAATGCACCAATGTTAATATATTTGAACTCTTACTTTTTTTTTCTTTTTCTTTTTTCCAGCAGATTTTCTACAATTTAATTCAAATAGTTGTGATGGAGTGATGAGCATTGAAACACTGCATCCCAGAGTTCCTCTTAATATATTGTCTATATTTTAATATTAATACATACTGGAGTCCCTAAACAGTCTTGGAATTGCTGAAGTTGGAATCGCCGTAAAGCTGAGACTCTTGTGGATTCAATGAGTCTAACTTTATCCATGTGTGATGTTACCTAGGTATATTGACAATAAGAGGGTTGTTTTTCCTGGAAAGAAGTGCCTATTTTCCAATCGCCTGAAACAGCAGAAATTGCAGAAATCTCCAATATGTCAAGTTTTGGATACCAAATCCCAGCATGGATTTTTTTGTGTTCCCGAAGGTCTGATGGATTCTCAAGTTAAAAAAGAAGGCTAAGGTTATTACCAAATCTGTGTAAGAAATGGTATCAACTAAAGAATTGGGACCTAACTGAGCATGGGAATGGGCTTTATCTATTATATTTTTGTAATTATTACTTAATTGATACAATACTTAATTAGCATTGCAGATTAATGATTAGAACATCTTGAGACAGTGCCGAGCTGCCTTTAAAATAAAACTTCAGGGCCCCAGCTTTCAGATAATGTACTCTCTCAATTTGATGATTTAAAGATGAATTTAACCTTATAGATTAAACTGTGCTAAATGTAACTGTTTCCGTGGGCATTCTTAATTTTAGACTAGTTAAAATTTAAACTTAACCCTTAATAGGACACTCATTGAAATACTGGCAAATTCCAAATTTCAACCCTAGAGAATATTGGAGGATATTACATACTGCCAGAATGTGTGAAAATAATATTTTGAGAAAAAAGTTTACGAGATTTTTGAGATTTAAAGTGGTGAATCTGGGAGAAAAAAAGTTGCTTTTTTTCCCGTAAATCTGCGACTTTTTTCGCACAGATTTGCCACTTTTAATCTTAAATCTGCTACTTATTTTCTTGTAGATTTGCCACTTTAATCGAGTAAATTTGAAACTTTTTTCTCGAAATATTACCTGAAGTTACCAAATATAGTTCTTTGCCTGATAAAGGGTTAAACATCAGAGAAATTTGTAAATTAGATTTACAAATTAAAAATTGTAATTAGGAAGTTAAAGTTGCATGAACCTAACACATGTTTTCGTGATCAGTTTGTGTTATTTTCCCACAATTCCTGTATAATAGAGGAGCGTAACTACACTGTAAAAAATGTTTGTAGAAATAACAGTAAAACACTGTCAAATACATCAGAAATAGGGCGTAAAATGAAAAATTGTATATCGTATTGACACTTTTAATTACCGTAAATCAAAGAATAGCACAAAACTTTTACTTTTACTGTCATAAACTGGAAGAAACACACAGTTTTGCTGTAAAAATATAACATTTTCATGCAAAATTTATGGAGAAATACCATGATGTGTGAATGAATGACACAATAACCCTAAAAAATAACAGGATTATTCAGTCTAAATGACAGTTTTTGCTGATATTTACATTTAAATTTAGAATAGAAAACCCACTCACTGTAATTTTTACGGTGAGGTTCTGGCAACCACAGCTGCCGGTATTTTTCCGTAAATTAAACAGATTATTTTTTACAGTGTATACTCATTCTGTGGAGTTTTTGCTTATCTTGACACACTATATGTCTGTGTTGAGAGATGCATGAGGCACTGGTCAAACTATTGTATGTGTTAACAATAGGCCGTGTTCTCATTCCTGTCAGGTCTGGGTGTAATTGCATTCTTTTTAGTGATCTGAATTTGACACTCCACTTTCAACAATGACAGTATAGTAATTGCTTTGAGAAGTCATGGTTGAGCTTTTGAATGATATAAAAATACCACCACCCTCCCCCGCCTACCTCGCTCTACTCAGCATCCTGTCTATCTACCACCAAGTGCTATTACCGACGCCTTTCACTCACTCAACCATGAGGTCTATTTTCAAATTGCTCCACCACTGTCAGACCCACCGCCATTTTTTTTTTCCCCATCATGGCTCCAGATGAACAAGGTCTTTGGTTTTGTGTAATCAAACAGACACATATTGAGTGTGGTTAGATGCACATCAATTCAAATAATATTATTTCATGTTTGATTGGGTGCATACCATGCCCCATCTGTTATAGCTGGGATAGATTCAGCTTTAACAAGTCTAAAACTGATAGCTGGGAAATGAATAAATTAGCTTGAACACTCTACCCCATAACACTAAAAACACATTACCCCACATATTTTTTTCTTCATCTTCTCTATGTATTTAAAGAAAACAGATATATTTATGATCCTATAAAGTGCTGAATTATCCAAATGCTGTGCCTTGACTATAATTTATCACAGAATAATTAAAAATGAACTTAACTTGACACGTTCACTTTTTATAAAACATCACTACGGGGAACAGTCCCTGTTTTCACTGAAGGGCTGGCAGTGGCAAATGTAATTAGACGGGGAGAATTCCTCCAGGTGTTTAATGGCTGCTCGCAAGGTCAGCACAGCCATGTTTAGGATGCCGTTCAGGCGTGAAGAGGAGGAGCCGGGCCTGCTTGACTGGTGGTGTGAGCATTGCCGTCCCCTCAGGTGACTCACATGAGTTCCACCCGCGCCCCTCTCCACTGTTGTAAAATCTGACAGCAAATCAAAGGGGAGCGTTGTCTGTCCAAACACATTATACGTCCACTGTTCGGGGTTATTGAGAGACGCTTTGCTCCTGCTTTCCCTAACATTCTCTATGTGATATATGGACAATTCTGTGAGATTACAGATGCATCCTAGCATATACAACCAACCAGACTGATTAACCTTGAGGACCTACGGCTCGGTGTAGCAAGGGAGCGTGAAGAACACCAGTGTCAAAGCATAAATGAAACAGACCTGTTGGAGGAGGCAGAAGAGGGGCCATGCCTGCAGGACATGGAGGGAGGGGAATCTAAAGTGAATCTTTAAGCAGTTTGTTTGGTTGTGCTTTGTGGCAGATACTCTGGAGAGACGCTTCCCATCTGTCCTGCTTTCACCTTGGCCAGTGTCTGCCAGCTTGGTCTGCTTGTCACATTTGAGTAGTTGCTATGGGACTAGTCCACTGAGGCCCTGTCATAGACCACAGAGAGCAAGGCCCTATCATCAATCACACAGATGAGCAACACACACCACAGGAACCTCTCTCCAATGATGGCCAGAGATCTAAATTCTTTTGACATGGGATTTTTATGCAGGGAATAGCTGGATGATTGTAATCACCTCACAAAAAGGCAACTTGATTGCTCATTGGTGGCTGCCATATTGAGAGAAGGCTTTGTGGTAAAAACTTAAGTAAAACGTGCTGTGCAGTTAAAGCCTGAAGTGAGAAGCTGAATGCATCTGTACGTCATGAAACTTTGAGTTTCAGCATTAGCAATGACTCAAGATGTCTTGTATGAGTAGCTAGGCTTAATTAAAGCTATAATATTGCAGTTGCCAATCTTGTATCCTGATCCAGTTCCCATGAATAGCAATCACACCCACTTATTGGAATTATGTGGTGATTTATGGGGACAGTTTCCAAATGTTCAGCATTATTTTTGCTGAGAAGCCGAAGAGGAATACAGAGCAGTAGACCAATCAAACATCATGTCTTGTCTTTCTCTTTTTGCATTTTTTACAAAGTTGTTTTCAGGCAAGTATTTTCTTAGTATAGTGTGAAAATAAGACTTGGTGTAATTATTTTATCCTGATATATCTGTTGGTCGATATTATCAGCCAATATTATATCATATATCTTGAATATATTGCTACGTGTCATATTGGCGTATATGTTGTCCAACATGCACCAATATGAAATTTTGTTTTACAGAACATGTAATTGTTGAATTGTGATGAATTGAATTGTGTCATCATTACCTAGTTTGTCCAACAGATAAAATGTTTTTTTCCCTATCACTTAAAGATTATGAGCAGAAAGCGTCAATAAGATGTGGGACTATTTCTCCAAAGATGGTGATGTAGTTAGTAATGTAATAAATTGTATATTACTGTTAAATATTATTTTAAAAAGTTCTGAATTTAAGCAGCTTTTAAGCAGCTCTGCATAGTCATATATAGTCTATTTATGTTCTAGTCAATGTGCACTGGCATATCAGTAATCTGTAAATTTTCCACCCTGAAATTAGTATTGGTCTCAAAAATCCCATAGTGGTTGTACCCATTTACATTATTTTATCATATATTTTTAAGTTACATTAGTTGACTCATTTTAAAAGCCTGCCAAGAGAAAGGCACTACTTGGACAGATTCTCAGAACATCCATCAAACACCTCTGACTCATGTTAAAGTTGGCTACAGCATCATATTCATGAGCCATGTTGTCAAAATCAGAAGCTAGACATGGACATCATGAAACAGGATCATGTAAATTTGAAAGACAGCTCCCTACAATGATGCTGTTAAGCAGCCAACTGTTGTTTCAGGCTCCATTGTAGTAATAGGTGATGTTGAACCATGACTATCATGCATCAGTAATAGTAGTGACAATGACAAAAAAAACACCCACCACACACAGAAACAATACCGAGCAGATTTGTCTCAACAAAAACAATTACAAATGTGAAGCATGGCATCAGTTTTACAAACCAGGCTTGAAAAGGGAAATTAGCAAGTCTAAAAGTCTTTATTAAAAGAGTGATGTCCTTTGTTTTTTATTTGGTCTTGAGGGTTGTTTCTTTTATTGTGTAATTTTTGATTTGCAGACTGCCCAGTGTGCAGGAGCAACCATTAACATTGGTCATTTATGCCTGAAAGAACGATATATGGGATTTTTTTCAAACAGGCTGCCAGTCTTACTGATAAAGAATTACTGTGCTCCGTTATAAAATGACACTGTCAATAAAATGTTTTGTCAAAATGACATAATATTTCTTTTTTATTTGAAATTTTACTCAGAGTCTGCTCCAATTTGTCATTTCTGTGGCCTGGGAACTAACAAGAGACCAGAGGCCATGAACTAATGTAACAGCGTTCTACCAAGAGACTAATGGAACTCATGCTGAATCACCTGTGAACATGGTGAGATAATTGCCATTTGGGAGACCCAAAAAGCATGTACTGATAATAAAGTCTGGGGAGCAGCAGGTCTGCCTCCGTCTGGTAATTGAGGAGTGAAATGCCATGTGACTTGGCCATGCATCAGGTGAAGAACGTAAAGGTTTATTCACAGGCACCATTATGGGAAAGTGTGAGCTTGCTTGGTTTAACAGGAGGTCAATTATAATGGAGTCGTGCTCAGGTTGTCACCACAAAGTGCATAATCAAGGAGTACTGCTGGGCTAACCGCTAATCCATAGCTGTGCACTTAAGCGTGCCAGGCTTGTAGCCATGGATTGCAGTTCAATGTGTGCCCATGGTCCGAGTCTAAACCATGGACCTGGAGGTCTTAACACTGTGTGGTGTGTGTGTGGGTGTATGTGTGCATGTGTTTAAGCATGATCCCCTATGGAGGAAGACCAGCTGTCAGTCAGGTAGCTTATAAACACAGCGTTAGCCTTCAATACAGGTGAATGTCAGCATTGGATTGTCTTAAAAGCCACCTTTAATCAGCAAGTCATCCTCTTGGAGATAAGTCGGCTTTGATGATATTAACTTCACTCAGCACATCACAAACAGGTCAAGCCTTTTGTATGAGGACTTAGACATGTATGATTTTAATTAAAGGGAAGACAGTACCTTTCTTTAGGCTGTGATTTTCAGGATCCACTCTCTGTCCAAAGAAGATTAGATGAGCACATCAGTAGAAAGGGTGAAATCATTTGGAAAGGTCATGTTAATGAAGAGTGAAAAGAGAATTATTATATTTAATGGTGTGTTATTGCAAAGGCTGATTTCTTATTTCTTTTATATTCTTCTTTAAAAATACAAGGATTGCAATTAACTAAAATATTTAATCCTGATTGATTGCATGGTTGTCCGATAGGCGATTGCAAATTAATCAATTTTATTATTATTATTATTTTTATTTATTTATTTTATGTTCGAATGCAATGCCAGTATTTCATACTTTTATAAACATGGGGTTGGAGATTGTTCTATGCAAATTGTATTAGATATTTTTAATCTGAAATCAATTAATAGCACAGTTGTTAGAGGACTAAGCAGTTATCGATACCCGTACTGTCTCCATACAGGTTTATCACACACAGACCCTCATCCTCTACAGCAGCTATTCTCAACCTTTTTGAGTCGCGACCCCCAATTTCACATGAATGCTGTCCGCGACCCCCGCTCACTGAACAGAATCTCACAGTTCAGATCATACAAACTCAGTTGATAGAACACATTTTGGACAAATAATGAAGCACAAAAAAGAAACCAGATGACCAAAAAAAGTCACAAAATGTCTAAAAAAATACACAAAATGACCAAAAAAGAAACAAAATGACCAAAAAAAGACACAAATTGACCACAAAATGATAAAAAAAAAAGACACAAAATGACCAAAAAAGACACAAAATGACCAAAAAAAGACACAAAATGACCAAAAAAAGACACAAAATGTCTAAAAAAGGAAACAAAATGACCTAAAAAGACACAAATTGACCACAAAATGATAAAAAAAAGACACAAAATGACCAGAAAAGACACAAAAAAGACATAAAATGACCAAAAAAAGACACAAAATGTCTTAAAAAAAGACACAAAATGACCAAAAAAAGGAAACAAAATGACCAAAAAAGACATAAATTGACCACAAAATGATCAAAAAAATACATGAAATGACCAAAAAAAGGCACAAAATGACCAAAAAAGACATTAAATGACCAGAGGAATAAAACACATGAAGACTTTAACACAGTGGCGACCCCCAGAAATCATCTCGGGACCCCAAGGTTGAGAATAGCTGCTCTACAGTATCATTACAATATCAGTCAACCCCAGCTAAATATTTCAGGGACAGTCTGCATTGTTCGCTGTGTACTTGGCTCACAAATAGTACTGAAGATAGTCCTGTCACTATAACCACATATTAGTTGGACGATATATAGTCTCAGAAATAATTGCGATAAATGATATGGTCATTTTAAGACCATTTAATGCCACTAAAAAACTGATAATATATAGTCAAAATAATGCAAGTACACCCTTTCAAAGACCAATGAACTTTTAATTGTGTGTAGGTGTTTGTGTGTGCGTTAAGAAGATCCCTGGTGAAACTTTGACACAAGGACAGAAACAGAAAATGCACCAAGAAATCACACCAAAATATGTCTCATCGTCTATTTATCTGTTCATTTGGCTTAGGCACTCTGCCCATATTATAATGGTGGGAGAGAACTCTGCTGTTATACAATATTGGAGACAATATTTTTACACAAAAACTGCAATATACAATATACGAACATGGTGTCAATAAGCTAAATCGAGGTCAGCTCAATAAGTCAATGTTATATTTGTTACAGGCCTAATTTACAACTAGAAGCATTCCGGTGGTATCTGATTTCACATTGACAGTAACTGCAATGAACTTGTCCACTGACATATCCAGCAGAATTTGTAGCTGAACTTCAAAATACTTTTTTCTTTTATCAGTTGTTTGCTAGTTCCCATCCTACTCTGAGCAAAGGGTAATCATAACACAACAGACGTTCATGCATCAAAGCAATTTGTGGCATTAAAACAAATGCCTCAGCACACTATTATTGCTAGGCTTATTACTTAGTACCACATATAATACTCAGGCTTTAGGGTTTAGTAGTGAAACATACTTTAGGTATTCCTACTCTATTAAACCTCTGAAGTCCAGAAGATTTTGGTTCAAACTTGTTCCTCTGCATTAATTTCTGTCTCTGTTCAGCATCTTTCAGTCTGTCCTTACATCACATGCATAGCTCCTTTTTCTCCACACAAACTTGGCTATCAGTCAGACTTTTCTTCTTTAAAAAAAAAAAAAAAAAAATATTAAAGCTCCCAGGAACCCAAAATACAAACAAAAGAGACAGGTTTCTATGGAAATGTACTTTTTTTTCTTTTTTTACTATTTATACACACAGCAAAAACAAACAGCATTAAAAAACAACTTTTTGCATGTAAATTAAAAAATAGTAATTCATTGTAGAAAGGAAAATATATATTTTTTAAATGGTCTAGAAACATAATTGGCACAGTGTGTGAAAGCCCCTATGATTGCACTTTTTACTAGCTTTCTCAGTTTTTTTTTAAGTTATTACAGTATAAAACATACGAAATAGTTGTACTCCAGAGGGTTAATTCTACATTTCAGAAATCTTTATTTTAAGTTATTTTTAGGAATGGGTAAAATGCAAATCTTTAAGCACTTGAATAAAATAATACAACCTCTAATCACCTCGGTGAGAAATCACCAACTACTGTTTTCCAAAGTAAGTTCAATCTGAAGAGCGTTTCTCAAAAATCTGTGATCATTTCACACTGCCTCCAAATTTTATATGTTCTTCCCAAGTATCTGCATGATCTACGCAGAGAGATCTCTGATGTGTTTCCATGTTCAATCTCCTGCCTGCAGACTGCATTACCACTGTGAGCCTACAGCCAAATCAGAGCAGCACATCTGCCCACACAGGTCCACAGCAAGGTCTAGTACCCAGTAGCACCGTGCCAAATTGCCAACTGTGATACACAACTTTTTGCTTCTTACAGCCTGGGACATAACTTAAATCAACTCCAGCTAGATGTTTTTACTTGTCATTCTATTTCAGGAGACATTTGGCCTGTCAGCCGAGGCTCAACATCCCACTGATGTGCATCATGCCTCCCCTAAAATTTGCCTTACATGAAAACAGTCTAAATGGGTCAGAACCCTGCTGGAGATTAGACTTGAACAGCTTGAACAGGGAAAGGAAAAGAGAAATCATTCATAGAGCCAACAACCTGAGAGTCCCAGAGAATATAAAAACAAATAAGGATACAAAGAAAGCACTTTGGAGACTCTTTAATGTTTCTGGAAACAAATGAAATTGAGCAACTGCTACATGATGTTTGAATACTGAACAGTTGCACAAGACCAGATTCAGACCAGCTCTCCAAGATCATTTTCCCACCATTGTATGTGTATGTGCTTCCACCCACGGGCGTGTGCATGTGCACAGATGTGGATAATCTCTTACAAGTGTGTGTGGTAAATAGCCTCTGGTGATGCCTGGAAAATATTAACAGGATGCAGGCGATGTGGGTTACCAAACATCACTAACACTAGCCAGACATATTGTATTATCCAGGGTTGTGTAGCTAGAGGTTTGTGCCTGTCAACCTTTTATTAGTCACTGTTTTATGCTTGGGTTTTGTCCAAACACAGCACATTCAGGCCCCCCTTTTTTTTTTGTTGAAAGGCTGTAGAGGACTGGAGATGTTGATTCCCTGTGCTGCTTTGACTCAGACACATCCCGACCTATTTTCTACCATGTCAACAGTATCGATCCTGCTGCTCACCCCAATGAGGAGGATTTTAGTCTGTTATGAGATGGAATTAGATTCTTGTCACACAGATATACAACTACTGTGACTCACTCACAACATTTAAGGCTATCTCACCAGATTGAAAAAAAAAAAAAAAAAAAGATAAATCCATGACTTTTGTATTATCAAGAAAAGGCACAAAGAGAGACTTCATCAGAATGACATGAAATGCAGACAGTAGACAGCAGCGGGACAATAAAAGGTGTATGTGTTTGAGTGGTTAGGTGCGTATATTTTTGCATGCTTACACCATTTGCCTGAGAGTATTTTTAGTCATTTATAAACAGCTTTTCTGTCCCCAGGGCACAAGCCACAGGTTACATTTGCTGCACCTGCTTCAGCAAATTGTTTTTCATTTCGCAATCAGTTAACTTTTGCTTTAGGGTACATCAATACAACATGATTTTTTTGTTTGCTTCTTTCTTTTGTACTGTAAATTTCTTCATTTCTTAGCACAAGTTTTCTGCAAACAGAGCACAGAATCAGCCTTTCAGATATTTAGTTTCTTGGCTCCAAAATAATAACAACGAGTGAGGTTACATTCACCATGCTTGGCCCTAGCCCTATGTCTTCCCTCTTGAGTTTTCACCACCTTCCCTGGACTGTAATATCCCTAACCCATGGATCCAGGATCATTGGTTTTTACAGGCCTTACTACAGAACCCTATCAGATTAGCCGAACTATCTCTTGACCAATATGGGGTCTCAGTATCTCCAAAACCTATAATGAGAAAACTGAGATGGAATTTGAAACTCAGTATGACCGGAAGGATTAGTGTGCAGCCCAACACTTCTCTTACCACAAAGATGTCAGTTGGATTTGAGCTGGTGGGGGGGCTCGGAGGTGGGTTTTTTATGATGACCTACATTTCCACTAAACCGGTTGCATTGCAGAGACTTAGGACACGGCTGATGTCTAATAATGTTGCTGCCTCCGAAAATGGAACTGGCGTGTAAGGAGGATTCAGTCACCACTAATTTACCAGAGCTACAGTAAGAGAAACAGTTAATGTCTGTGTTCAATTTGTTTGGGTCAACTGCAACAACAACTGGATCGCTGCAGAGGCTTGTGGCAACTGGGAACCAGCTGGTTTATTGACAAATGAAGGAATGATCTGCGATTGGTTGTTTCTACACTGATATTAAGGTGATTTTAACTAACTTACTATCTGAACTAAGAGGTTTTAAAAGACAATCTGTATAATCTGCCCCCTAGTTTGCCAATTGTACTTTTTATTCTTAGACCTTACACCCTGTATCTATGTTCTTAATGTGCCTGCTCACAAAAACTTTGTTTTGCCCTCTATTGGAAAAATTATTGATGTCAAGCGTTTTCCAGCTGTGTGTTTAGATAGACGGCAGGTTTTTACCCTGTAGGGTGTCTCTGCAGACCTCTGGAGAGTTTGGACAGAGCCAGCTAGCTGTTAATCATTTTTAATTTGGTGAATCAGAGCTGCACACGTTTCCAGGACTGAGCTCACTGGCCAATTAAAACCAAGTTGTAGTTACGTCACAGCCTGCACCGAACCTGACTCCATTGCTACTCTGTGGGGCACTGAAAAAAAGCAGACTGGGTGTCTGTTACCTTCTCCTTAGTCTAACATGTAGCTTCTACTATATACAATTATGTTTTGTGGTTGAACAATTGTAAAACATGTAGTTTAACCATAAAATGCAACAATTTTAAATTTACTAGAATCATTTATGTTAAAACAACCCAATTTGCTTTGTGTTTTTCTTTTCTAAACTTGACACCAGCTGGGGTTATATAGGTTGAATGAATGAATAATTACTATTATGTTCATTTTCATATGATAAAGGTAATCTTTTAGGCTAAACAACTTCAACCTAGCTTTGTTTTGTTGGCTCAGCACAATTACAAATCTAGCTGGACTGACCTGGTAATTAATTAACAGTAACGCAAATACATCATGTTGACCCGACATATTTACATTTTGTTCACTCAACAAAATTGTTTCTCGCTAAATTAAAGCATTTTATTTAAGTGGAAATTATTTCCATAATTTTATTACGTTCTGGGAACGGTGTTGAAGAAATTCTTTTAAATGTTGCAACCGCTAAACAAATTATTTTATCCCCATTCAAGTAAGCATAAGGCTAAACTGGAAGCTAGCTGGTTCGGTCGTAAGTGACTGATCAAATCAATCCCCCTCCCCCAAGAGTGAAAGCAATCTCAGACTAAAGTTGGAAACCGTGTAATGAGTTTTTTAATTCTGTCTGGCATCAGGTGAATTATTTGGATTATGATATTTAAGGTATTATAATAATGTTAATGTAACATGATGCTGTGATATTGTTGCTCCCAACAGAGACACATGGACTTCAAACGAGGAGCCTTTGTTTGAATAGAGTAGACATTGCTATTAATTAGATTTATTTATATTAAAATAAATCTTAACCATGTTTTGATTTGAAAAAAAAAACCAGAAACAATCAATAAACTGTCACCCCACAGTGAGTGACATTTTTTACCATTGAGGTGATGCTTCTCTTTTAGTTATACTTACACTATTTGCTCAAAAAACAAGCTATGCATACATGGACACACACCCACACAGCAACACACACAAACTTACTCACTACTTCTCAATCTGGCCTTGAGCACCGTCGGGCCTGTAGCGTATTATGTTGGTGAGTATCGGCAACGCTGCTATCACATAGCTTCTCTCCTCTGGAGAGAAAGAATGGCCAAAATATGAAAAATAACAGTAATTTTTCATGAATAATAGACTATCCCCCATGCATGCACACACGCACACACACACATACAGACGAGCATATCTCCTTTTATTTAATAAATAATCAAGTAGTTAGTGTTGCCTAGCAACCACATCATCGGCACCTGCATTGTTTTAACACACTGAATGATAGGCTACTGGGCTCAAGTCCCGCAGCACATTGGAGAATGTGAAGGTTCATGTTCAAGTGATTTTCTGTGGTCTTCATCATGCAGGTACAACTGCCTGCAGCCAAGTGAATATTCTAAAAAGAAAAATAAAGGTTTTTAAATTATTTTTGCATATTCCATATTGCCTGGTATACATAGCTTAATATAAGAACATCATATATATATAAAAAAAACAATTTCATGTGTTGAAATGTATAGGTATTTGTAACTGTTCATTAGAAGCTGTAATTTTGCTCTGATACTGCACCTTGTTGTCATCCTGTATTAAAGAATTATTGATGAATGAAAGAGCTGCAAGATAAATACGCATTAATCTGCTGATAGGTATTTAATTTGATAAGCACATCTAATTTAATGCCTGGTTTTAACCTCCTTTGCATAAGATTTTGTGCATTAGTTTAAGTCAGAATGACTGAAAGAGTCATTTAACCATGTGTTGTCCGTGTTTCAAGCAGCCTACATTAAAACCACAGTATCATTTTCCTCCTGGTTGTTTTCAGCGTGAACAGCAGCATGAAAGCGGACCTTTGGCAGTCTCTCAAATGCATCCTGTGCCCTTGAAAATCAAGAATGGCCCGTTCACACAGCAACTTATCTCCCAAAGTGAAGCTGACGTCTAATCAACACCTGCAACCCTTTGCTTTGCCGCGTGTCCAAGTGAGACTTCAAAAGTTGTGCCAAGCCACACGCTTCCCGCTGTGAGCGAGACAGTAGTGGTGGAGAGGAGAAGGGAGAGAGAGGTTTCTTATCAAAGCCCCCCGGAAACTGATGTTATTTTTCGCCATATGCATAAGATAGTACCTGTGATGTGTTGTTGAAGCCTCGTGTCCCTCTGAATTGTGAGGTGCCTCGTCTCACAGCCTATTCTCCTTCACTGATTTTGTTCCACACTCTTAGATTACACAGTTTAGCAGTGACATTGGAGTACCTTTTGTCTGCTTCTGCCTTTTATTTACCCGAAGAAAAGAAATGTAGAAAAGAAATTTAGGTTTCCATTTGTGATCAAACAGACATGTTTCTCTCTCAAAACAACCCTCATGGCACCTGAGCCCTGTACACTGTAACCCCCAATGTTGCTTGTTTGTCATTATAACGAATTTTTCCTTTTCAATACAACAAAGATTTGTGCAAAAAGTCATTTTAACTTAAAACATTGAGTCAAATAGCAAGATTCATTTGAGTTAACTCCATTGTCTTCGTTGTCTTGACATAAAATTATTTCGCAGCATCGACACTCAAATATTTTAGTTGAAACAACAAGTTGGTTTTATAGTGTAGTACAAACTGAGTATATAATGGTATCTTCTCATTATCAGGCTTGACTAAATCTAACAATCAAAATCATGATTACGGTTCTACGACGCTGGTTATCAACCCAGTAAGTCAACCAAGGGTTTCCTAATCTAGGTATGAGCATATTCACATGAAAGGGGCAATATTTGTAGCATATGACCATTGCAAACACGGACAATTGTATTATTTTTTTTACAAATGATAATATTAGATGATTCAAAGAAGTTAAACACATAATCCAGGCTAAAAGCAACATAGCTGCGGCGCTGCTAGCAAAAAAAAATACAGACATACAGTGTGAATACATACATTAATAGGCTTATAATATTACTGCAATTTAAAAGTTTAATTTGGTGGTACTCTGAGTACAGTAACTGCCTTAAAAATAGATTACTTTATGGAATACTTTATTCCCTCTGCTATGGAGGTCATGTTTTGGGTTACTTAACATTACCTTACTGTATTTGAGTCATCTAATGGAATCCATCCATTTAAAAGTAACCCTCCTAGGCATGTATGACAGTTTTGGCCTCATTCTTTAAGCCCTGGCAGTGTTAAACAGACTTAAAATCATTAAACATAATTTGAAGCAATTATGAAGGCCACCTTCCTGTCTTATACTAATATTATTCAAAAAAAAAATTGGGATGCTGTGTAAAATGGAAATCAAAGAGTTTTCAAATTAATATATGTCACTGAAGATTAGCAAATTATGTCATTCTGTTTTATTTACTGTTCAGGCGACATATTTGGACTTGGGGTTGAAAGTGCAAAAAGTAGAAGGCCTTAGTGTCTCTGTTGTAGTAAATCAGTATAAAAACACAATGAAATGGCTTTGACATGCAGAAAGTGTGGAAATGTAAGCGAATGATTCCAGCGTGTTGCACAGGCGACATGTGGCTCAACAAGCTGACACAGATAAGTCAGTCCGTCTGACGAGACAGACTATTTTTTCATTCTCCAGAGAACTGATTGGTCAGCAGGTGGTGTTTTGGCAGTCTGATCTGTTATCTCTAACATAACCTGCTCCAGAACAGGTCAGGTGTGTACCAGAAGTCATTGTGGATGTACCCCGATGAGAAGTGAACCTCTGCCTTAACCCAGAAGGTACCTCGTTCAGACTACCAGCCAAAATCCGATTTTTAGCCCATCCAGATTGGAACTGGATGGCTCTTTTGAAGTCTGAACAGTCACAAATCACATGAAATCCGATTTTTGCAAACCGTATCGAAACCACCTTCGGGAGATAGTTTCAGATCGCATTTGGACAGATGCATCTCAGTCCGAACCTCCAAACCCTCAGATCGGTTTTGATTGTCCGTGACATCACTCTACGCGGCGTAGCGCCGGCATCGCGGAGACGAGGTGTCCACCGGCAGCCGCGCCCGACTCATATGGGCCGCCCGGTTTCTCCCCTGGTGCGTCTGAGATGTTCTGCACCTCTACTGGACAGTGATAAGGCCAATATACTGAGGTGACCTGCCTCCATCATGTTTGTTGTTGCTGTTCTTGTCGCTGTCGCAATTATATGACGCTCTGACGCCGTTGCTATGGCAACCTGTCAGATCAGTCAATAATGTTGCCCAGTCTGAACAGAGCCATATCCGATTTGGACAATTGCTAAAACCAGTGTGGACAGTCAGCCCTAAAAATCTGATTTGAGTATGAATCTGATTTGAATCAGATTCGCCTGCAGTCTGAACGCGGCCTCTAACCCCAGATCCTGCTTCTAGACAGGCTCTGATCCGTTTCTTTTCCTGCCTGCTAAATGCACACATGCTCTGTATGACCATCCTGAATCCCTGCTGTGTAATGCATTGTCGTCTTGGGGCCAAAAGTGGCTCTACAATCATATCAGTGTGCACTTGAGATGGCACTGTAGAGATCTGTCATCATATTCTTTGCACCTATGCTATTGTTGGGCCACACCTCCTGTGTCGCCAGTCAACAGTGGAGATGAATACAGTCTTTGTCAAATAGGCTCAGTGTTAAGATGGTGAAAGGAGCTTATCAGTCTGGTGCTGCTTGTGTGTAATAATCAATTACAGGTGACTATGAGTGACCTTGAAATGTATTGAATCTGCAGAAATACAATGAGAGGATTTGAATTGCACACACTTGTGTAATACTGCCAAGGATTCTCGACACACTGTGCTGGAAACAGACTGAATAAGGCTGTGTGGATATATTTTTCTCCATCCCAAACCTAATATCTTCCTGAAATGCATCGTCTCCCCTGGCCTTATCTCCCTCTCTGCTCTCTCTCCTGTAATTGTCGATGAGAAGCTTTTGGTGTTGCTGTTCCACCAGCAATAGCATGCAGAACGTGTATCCATCAATCTGTTCAGTTCTCCCTGAGCAGTTCCCTCACAGAAATCCGTTTAGGGCTTTTCTTATTGAGTGGAGTGTAGTGGAGTCCTTCTGGGGCTTCAGCTCTCTAACCTAGTTCCCCCCTCTGTGTCTTTTCAATGAACCTGTTCCCACTTGTGAATACATGTGCTCGCTACATAGAAACAGCAGGAAGGCAAATGATAGGGCAGACTGAGAGAGTCCAATGATGGAGAAGAGGGAGATTAATTTAGTGTGGATTTAGAGTTGTCCAGCAGAAGCTTTAACAGGTTTGATTTTATGCAAATCGGCATCTGGCATTAACACACATTCAGATTCTACTTACAGACTATACCTAGGTCGGCCACCGAGATACAGTACAGGCCAAAAGTTTGGACACACACCTTCTCATTCAATGCGTTTTCTTTATTTTCATGACTATTTACATTGTAGATTCTCACTGAAGGCATCAAAACTATGAATGAACACATATGGAATTATGTACTTAACAAAAAAAGTGTGAAATAACTGAAAACATGTCTTGTATTTTAGATTCCTCAAAGTAACCACCCTTTGCTTACTAGAATATAAGACATGTTTTCAGTTATTTCACACTTTTTTGTTAAGTACATAATTCCACATGTGTTCATTAATAGTTTTGATGAATCTACAATGTAAATAGTCATGAAAATAAAGGAAACGCATTGAATGAGAAGGTGTGTCCAAACTTTTGGCCTGTACTGTATATCTATGGCCGCCAAAGTCTATCTGGCAACACTTTAGCATTTTTTTAAAATTATTTTTGCAACCGTTTGGGATGATGCTATCCACGATCAACCCTTTGGTCATCACAGCGAGAAAGAGACGTTCTCTGCTTATAAAGTAACGAGAGAGGACTCACTGCAATAAGACAACATGATTAGCATATCATTTTTGTTAATAAATTGACTTAGGGAGCACAGAAGTGTAGGGAATGTTGTGTGTTTGTTGGGGTGACGACTCAAGACACAGGAGAGTTAGTCCCAAAGAAAACTAAAACTGTGCCAATATGAAAACATTTCATACGAAAGGTGAGCCTCACTAACTTCATTTTTTCTTTTTCTTCTTTTCTGTTTGTTGTTTGGTTGGAAGACTAGTTTCGAGGTGCATTACTGCCACCAGCTGGACAGGAGACGCTATAACATAATTCAAATGGCTGCTGAGTGAAGTGGGACACCTAGTGGTAAAATCTGTCATAGCGATCCACTCCAGTGGATTTTTACACCAGCCCAATACTAGTGAGGATATCTGTTCATAATATTTTCATGCAATATATTTAACAAGTACAGTGTGTGTCTAACTGCTGTTGCTCATAGGGATTTGGATACACTTTTTAATACCCAATTAAGTAACTGGCTGGTAAATTCACATAAATATATATATGAAGATTTGGTGTGCCTAATTAATGGAGCAGTCCTCGCCATACCCTCCTGTCAGTAATGAGCTGAAAATGCGTTTCAAAACATAGGAATGTATCTGTTTACTTCAAGACTCTCATGCCTCTCTTGAAAGAGTTGTTTACTCTCTTTAGTGTCCCTCCCACGGATGAAGGTAGCTGTAATTGGGAAGCAATGTTTGTTGTCATACTTGTACATTTTACATAACAAATGCATTTTGCAACAGAAAGAGACATAGCTGGCTGTTCAGCCCTGTTCTTAGTGTGTTGCCTTAATTGGCGTGTCAGTGACGATCATAGCTTTGAACGTGTTGCACATTGAGAGCGACTTTAAAAACGACGTGCAAGAGACTGTAAAATGTAGGGATTTCATGTTGTATTCCCATCTAAATGTGCAATCTGTACTCATCATCCTCACCTCCTCAGTATGTATGAAATGTACAGAAAGGTACTTTACTGTGCTGTTCACACTTGAGCAACCTACTCACAGCTCTTTATGTAACCAGCGTGCTCTAATCCTGTCATTTGGGTGTAGTACCATTATTTCAATTATTCATTTCATTTGTTCCCCAGTAACTCTATGCATGGCTAAGGTGCTTTAAGAGATTTCAGATGTATGTGAAGGTGTGCAGCCCTTTATGAACATTTAGAAGAATTACAAACTTGAATTTATAACATAGAGAAAAAAATGCAATTGCAGAAAAAGAAACAACACACTTTAGTTCATGTGCATGTTTAGATTTTCAAGAATTAAGCACAATTAACTGAAGTTTGTGTAAAACAGGACTATCCTGTTTATATGAAGCTCTGTTTTTTTCCCCCGGCTTTCTTCACGTACAGAGAAAACAGCAATGATGTAGATTAGTTGCTAGCAAGGTAGGAATGTTTGAGAAGGAGCTCATTAAAATATCTCCACCACTGAGGAAGAATAATTGTAAGTCGTGTTGGAATGGAGGACTTTGATCCAATTAAGTGTGATATCAGCAGTCCAAGGTAGACTGAGTTATGTGTTGGATCTGAAAATACAGTCTCCCTCTTAAATTGCAGAAAATGAAAAAATGGGTCCCTCCATCTGTATTTGTCCCAAACTCAGAGATCAAAGGAAATTACATACACAGTCCCAGTGTCTGAATACAGTCCTTTTTCCATCTTAGAAGATGAATATTTGGGGAAAAGCAATACATGTTTTTGCAAGGAGAAAAATCTAGGGATAATAATAATAAATAATAATAATAAACCCCCAAATGTCTTTGTTATCCGCCTTAAATACAGTTCTTCCTGAAGTGAAATAGATATAAAAGACACAATATATAATTTCCTGCCGCTACGGGGTCTCTCATTCTAAACAAGAAGTTCTTCCATTAAGGAGTCCCTCAGTATTAATCGCCAAAATATTTTTACTGGGACCCAAATTATCCAGAGACGTCTCCTCTCCAAAACAAAGGGACCAGGTGATTAAAACCAGTAAAAACACTGAATAAAGCAGTTTCACGTTAAAAAGCCAAACGTTCCGTTAGGAAGAGAGACCAGAGTGGCGTAAAATTGTAAGAGGCAGACTCAGGAAACATTAATAATAATACATTTTATTTGGAGGCGCCTTTAAGGACACCGTACAAAAGGATAGAAAAGAAACAGCAATAAAATACACATAATTAATAAGAATACAATACAATAGATGTATTGGACAGGGTAAAAGTCATCAGAAGGAATAAGCAGTTTTAAACAGATGTGTTTTGAGTAGTGATTTGAAATGGGGGAGCGAGTCAATGTTCCTGAGTTGGGGTGGTGACATTGTCAAGTATCCAGTGAAGTTTATTCACAGTGCCACCCGAAAAGATATATACAAAAAAATAAAGCGTAACCTGGGCGTAAGTCCATAAACCACGTCTACACGTATATCCTCCCCCCTCAATAAGCACAAAGCAACTAATTTTATAGTCTCCTGAATCATCAGGAGTCACCCTGCAGCCGGCTGAACTATTTTCACAGGAGACATTCTCTGACAACAGAGTCAACACAAGTATTTACAGTTAGGATCATACTTTGAATTCTTAGACTTCAACCAATATCAACAATTACAGTTACAATTATCATGGCAGTACTTCGTAAAATAACTTATTTGAAATCAGTCTCCCCTCCTTTCTTAGTCTGGTCCAGTGACATCACTGATGATGTCACTCAGGGTATAAAACGAGGAAGTTGCTGGGCGCCTCCTACCTTTATTCTGAGCACAAGGTGAGTACGAGGGTAATTAACTGAACCAAACTTTAAACAAGGAAGTGTTTTAATTCAACCAAAGAGTCCTACCTGCTAACACAAACAAATTATATGGTTACATAATAACAAAAGAAGTGCAGTTAAGTTAACGTGAAATGCCGTCATGACAAAATAGGGACAAATGGTGAGTTCTCAGCCACTTTGTCACACGCCCCATGACTAAAACCTTCATCCAGTTAAAATAATGGAATGAGTGGTGGAAAATGTGGCTTACTGAATAAAAAGCTGAATAAAAAGTCTATTTATAACGACTTTTTGCAGACAACCACAACACTGACGCATGTGTAAAGTGAAAAGGATGCCCAGTTGAATGCTAATGGGCTGTTACCCCGATTAAAATACAAATTTCTCTGAAAATCATTGGAAACATTTACACAATTTAAATAATCACAAAAGTCTAGTCATTTTCTGAATGGTAACATATTATACCTTTAAAAGGGGCGATCTGCATGTTTAAACACATGACATGACATGACTATTAACACTGATAGTGATGCTTGAACATTAACATTACATGAGGCAATAATTCTTGTAAATCAGCCTTGACGAAAGCAGTGACCTGGCAGACAAATGAAGCAGGATGCAGCCCTGGTTTAAAACCTAGGAGCTCATTTTCTTTTAATTGCAGCCTGATAGATCAACAGGATTGATCGAGTCCTTTCAGAAGCCCTGGAGTGAGCTCTGAGAGCAGAAGAAAACTTTACAAATGTCTTATGTTGTCGACAGTTAAAAATGTACTCATGCTGCGTTGTGGGTTAAAATCTTCAGACATTTTCTGTTATAAATCTTATATTTTTATATCTTATTTAGTGTTGTTTGTCTCCAATGACAGGAGTTTTTGCTGCTTGTGTCCATATATTGATACAACTACAGGTGAGCAGTCTTGCATATAAAAACCAGGAGCTACTAAAAAGTGCAGCTTTCTCTTTCACTAACCCGATCTTTAAACACCTTACATGTGCTGAACTAATCGTTATGTCATTGGCATTGATTAACACATCAGTCAATCCTCTGCAGATGCATTATGAGCGTTTTGCACTGTCAAAGACTTCTTGTAATGCACATCCAAAGGACGTGGTCAATCACAAATGCCCCAGTCTTGCAGCAGCCCCTACCGCTTGACTTTTCTTCCCTGTCTGTGAGTTTGTGTTCCTCCGGCGTTCCTCTGTGAGCAGTGGGCCCTATAGCGCTCGCTGCTTCCTCGCTGTCTCTCCATTAGGCGCCTAACAGAGCGTTGGGCTGCGGCTGCTCTCTCCCTCAATGCCTCCATCTCCCTGTCGCCCTTCAGGTCTCATCGCCCTCGCAATGGAGGATCCATCCGCCATGATCCCAGGACACATACTGTCCTCCATTACCCATCCTCACAGCCCACTGCATCCAGATCCCACTCCCCGGACCCGTGCATGAGCACGAGCCCATGTTTGCATGTGTGTGAATAGTGTGTTTGAGTAGGAGTGACTCCACTAGCCAAGGACAGTAAGTCATATCTACTTACCCTAAAACACACACACACACACACACACACACACACACACACACTGAAAGAGAACAAGAGAGAGAAAGGGAGAGCTGAGTGAAAGATCAATAGGCCATTTCAAAGGGTTTTGTTTTTAGCTTGGATGAAGTCCATCTGTAGATTCCTTACACATTAACTGAATGAAAGACCTTCAGCAGTGACAACTGCCACCCCTGAGCCATCACATAAACACTGAACATCTGCCATAAGCACTCCCAAGTCAACTATTAACATTGCTGAATAGTTTGTAATAAGCACGTTTTCCAAGAAAGAAAAAAAAGTGTGGCTGAAAGGCAAAATTTGTAATTTACATGTTCCAAAAACTTTTTTTCTTCCTAATATTTCAACAACTTTCAGCACAACTGGATAAACTTATTGCCGTTTGCCTGAAGGTTTGAAAAGAATAAAACTTCATCATTGATTCCAAGCCGCAATGGCAATCAAAAAGTTTTGAAATGTTTAATTATTTCATGCAATTTAGACAAAGTTTTATTTTAAGGCATTTAAAGATGTACTGACAAATCGAGGGTTTGATATCTCAGAAGAAAAATGACAAATGTTTTTGGCTTAGTTTAATTCTCACAAATGTTACAAATATGTTTCCTATATTTTGGGATCATTTGTACACACCTGATTACAGAAAAGTGTAAAAAGTGTTTAAAGCCAAGGGTTATGTTATGATTTCAATTCTGAATCAAAAATTTATATAAATTAGCTTTTAATTTTAATCATTGAAATAAGAAGCATGTTCAGAAAAATAAAAACATTGACCCCATGGCCTCAGTGCGGTAGATTCTAGAAACATTTGACAGATATATATCGCATTATGCAGCTTTTCTTTTCAGTGAATCATTTCAAAATGTAAAAAATACTTCACAATCTAACAGTGGCTTGGCCTTCAGTGCCGAAAAAATGTTTTAATCGAAAAATATAATCAAATTGTGAACTTAAAATCAAACTGGGGATTTGGAGAATATATATAAATAAGTTTATATACTGTATATTTTCAAACAGGGTTAGATGTAGTGTCTTTGTACTGCATTCAATTGAATATAGGTTGCAAAGGATTTGCAAATTATTGTTTTTTCGTTTATCATGGCTTAAAAACTTTTTTGGAACCATGGATGTTTATCAGCATATTGAGTATCAGTCATTGAGTAATTTATTGTGCTGTGTACGTGTTCTATTTCCTTGATTGATACTGAATCTCAACACTTTTAATTTGTCATTCTGCCACTTATCAGGCACATGCGATGTTACAGACCCTCTGTTTGATTTATCCAGCTCGATTTATATTCAGGCTGCTCTCTGTATAAGGAAGTATGTATGGAAATGTCAGCCTCATTTTTCCAAAAGACTGGAAAAAAAGTGCCAATGCTACAATGCTCCTCTCATTCAAATAGGATCACTGTCTTCGCCTAGAGTCACAAACACCCCCAAAACTGAGATAGCAAATTGTTTTATCCATAGATTCCAATTAAAAACTGTGAAATCACTGAAAGTCATTTGGTGTCTCGGATGCTTATCTCCACTGAGTGCACAAGTGATTATACTTGCCAGTGAACTCCAAGAAATCAGAGTGATGAGAG